>NC_043710.1:59264797-59305248 GCF_006229205.1 Suricata suricatta
GTAGGAAAGTGGATGGACCTTGAGGGTGTCATGCTGAGTGAAGTAAGCCAGGCAGAGAAGGACAGAAACCATATGTTTGCACTCATAGGTCTAGCAGGAAAACAAGAGAGACCTAATGGAGAACCAGGGGGAGCGGAGGAGGGAGAGAGAGTTGGGGAGAGAGAGGGATGCAAAACTTGAGAGACTATTGAATGCTGAGCATGAACTGAGGGTTGAAGGGGAAGGGGGAGGGGGAAAAGAGGTGGTGGAGATGGTGGAGGGCACTTAAGGGGAAGGGCACTGGGTGTTGTATGGAAAACAATTTGACAATAAAATATTATGGGAAAAAAAAAAGAAAATTGACTTAAAAAAAAAAAAAAAAGAAATGTGATTTGTAGTCTTGCTGGCCATGGTAGCAACTGTTACAAGCTCTGGCAAAGCCCATCGCCTCTGTGCTTTTGCTTACCCTAGCAATGGGATGGAAGGTAATAAGAATATGTATAGGTTCCGTACCTGCAAGGGAGCTACTGGTGTTAGAAATACAAGCCCATTATTCTCAAGCAGGCAGTCCTTGCTTTAGGACTTCCTGTGATGATATGTTTCCTTATCTGTGCTCTCCAGTATGGTAGCCACTAGCCACGTGTAGCTACTGAGCACTTGAAATGTGGCTGGTGCAATGGAGAACTTAATTTTAAATTTTATTTCATTTGAATCCATTCATATTTAGATCACCACATATGTATAGTGACCGTACAGAACAGGGCAGCTCTAGAGCAAAAGTAAGATATGGGTCTGTTCAATAATGTAAGATTTTACAGCTGTATTCTTTGCTTTGTAATATAATTTACTGTCACGTTGGCTAACGTACAGTGTACACAGTGTGCTCTTGGTTCGGGGAGTAGATTCCCATGATTTATCGCTTACATTTAACACCCAGTGCTCATCCCGGCAAGTGGCCTCCTCAATGTTCCTTGTGCATTTAGCCCACCGCCCCCCCCACAGCCCCTCCAGCAGCCCTCAGGTTGTTCTCTGTATTTAGGTGTCCCTTATGGTTTGCTTCCCTCCCTCTCTGTTCGTAACCATTGTTCCCCTTCCCTTCCCCCATGGTCTTCTTTTAAGTTTCTCAAGTTCCACATAGGAGTGAAAACATGGTATCTGTCTTTCTCTGACTTATTTCACTGAGCATAATACCCTCCAGTTCCACCCATGTTGCTGCAAATGGCAGGATTTCATTCTTTCTCATTGCCAAGTAGTATTCCATTCTATATGTAAACCACATCTTCTTTACCCATTCATCAGTTGAAGGACATTTAGGCTCTTTCTGTAATTGGCTACTGTTGAAAGCGCTAGTTTATAGCTATATTCTTACTGTTAACAAATAGATTAATTTTTTCCCAATTCTGAAACTCTAACCTCTAGTGCTTCCCCCACCCCAAATTAAATATTATTATAGCATGATTTCTGATGATGAGAGGTTCCTCTGTAATCCAATTAGCACTGTATAGCAACATAGCTGATATCAATAAAATGTGAAGGTTACCTAAGCAAAAGAAGGATGCTCTGTTAATAACTACGTTTGTTCACCTGAGAAGAGAAAACATCTCACTCCCATCTTTAAAATTAAAATCTGTAGGAGGGAAAGTGACTAGTCCTGTGAGTGGGCACTCGCCCCGCCGCTGCTCACAGCAGTCTCCTACCTTGCGTTTTCCGCTCTCCGGCTTATGCACTGGTGCAAGTAGAGATACTCCTGAGGCGCACTGGTGGACAAGGTGGGCTGCATGTGGTTGGACACAGGGGGTTCAAAGGTGAACAAGGTTGGCTGGCTGGAGTGCGACGGGGCCGAGGACTTGCGTTCTCGGAGAAGGTGCTGACTGGAGCTGCTGAGCTCAGCTGGAGAAGAGCGGGGGCCGTGACCGGCAGAGGACATGTTTCTCAGGGAGTCTGAAACAAAAGAAGGAGTTCTGTGACTGGGAAGAGGAAGAAGAGTGCTCACCCCAAAGTGGGATGTCAGAGGAAGACGAGACATTAAGAGCAGAGGCGATGATCCAGCAGCACCTTCCCTCTGCCTCGCACACCCGCGCTTTCTCTGTCTGCCTGCGAGAAAGGCTGTGGCCTCCTCTGGAGACTGCGATTCCCTGTCCCTCGGCGCTGCTCCTGGAGTCGCCTGGATGTCCTTTCCCTGTCACAACCCTGATGGTGATGGCCCCGATCCCAGGAGGTGTGGCTGCCCACGGCTCAGGACTGTGACTCTGGCCCTCGTGCAAGGCTGGCCTCTGGAGCGTTAAGTGCCCCCGTCCCCCCTCCTCTTTGGAGGCTCCCGCTGTCATCACCTCTGTCAAAGCTAAGGCTGGCTTTGTTAAATGAGCTTTGCTTCCTGAAGACTCATGGATTCAGACGCTGGACTGTACCTTATTGTGTAAATGATAAAAGCAGAAGTGTATTTGCAGCAAGACTGGAAGGCTGGTCCCAGCTCCTCCTGCCTGCCTTTCCAAGTCCTCTGAGGACAACAATGTTCCCCCATTCCCCTACCATTGTGCCCACCACTCCGTGCCAATCGGTCTTTTTTCTCTTAACTCTCATCTTAAAACTCCTTTCTGTTGCGCTCTTAGAAAAGCAGCAAGGTATTAAAGACAGATCATAGCTAAGAGTGCTACCCTCCCAGCCAAGGGCATTACTCATTTGGCTGGTTCTCTAAGCCTAGTCCAAGTTCCTGAGTGTAACACATAAGGCCTTTCAGTCTGACCTACTTCCTGCTTCTCTCCTCCTGTACCCGAGGCATTCGGAAGCTTCATCAGTCCCCAGACACACCAGCTCCTTTTACGATTCTTTCTTATGGCTTATGCTGTTCCTTCCGCCTGGATTTCACTTCTACTCCACTGGCACTCATAAGCAGACTTTAAGACCCTACACGGATATCATATTCTCTCTGAAACCTTCCTGTACTCAGTCCTTTTTCTGGCTGCCAATAGCACTTGGCCCGTGCTTCATCATATCCACTGTCACTGTGCCTCTCTGCCTAGCCTTGTTTCCATGAACAGTGCCTGATGCTGTTATGTCTACAGTCCCAGGATTTTACCTAATTAAGGCCAGGTGCATAGAAATTTTAGTCTGTGGAAGGAGCAAAAAGTTCACTGAGCACACAATAATTCTACAGTGGAACTTCTTGTTCAAAAGAAATAAGGTTTTAAAGATGTAATTTCTGGCCATGTGAGAGCTAGTGGGGGATAATATTTCAGGGGTGGTGATGGGGGCTTGCTAGGGCTATTCGACTTGTTTCAGAGGGGACATGCTTCTGTTTCTACTCCCTGTTATCTGACCTAGTTTAGTACACTTCTCATGGCCCTGGGCAGGATCACCAGCTTGTTAGTGCTCTCTCAGATTGATTACTCTCCAGTCTTTTCTGATATGAGCAGAACAACCTCTGCTGGCAGCATAAAGCAGAAAACACCACGGGCCTCTGGGGAAACACCGCCCATCGACAGCTGTATTGACCTTCAAAACGAATTCCCATTACAGGTCTTGTAGTGAACTGATGTTTGTTACCAGAATCAATGGCTTCATGACTCCACCAGATTTGCAAGATGAACTCTCTAATGGCAGAGGGGAGAGGGTTTATGCTAGGGGGTACGGTAGTCTTGGCGCCAGGGATGAACACAGCGGCTGCCAGAGAAGACACAGGAAGGTGCCACGAGGAGGCCTTTGGCATGCTTCCACCTTCTCCCGTGGTCTTTTTGGACGCCTCTCTCTGCCATCCTTTCAGTGGAGGCATTTTTCAGGGTTTCACCTCAGACCCTCCTCTCTCGAGTCATTCAGGACACTCTCCGATCTCCTCCAGCCAGGTGATGACAGCTCTCAAAAATCAATCTTTAACTCCGTTCTCTTTCCTGGGCTCTTGTCCAAGAACCCTCTGCCTGCTGGGCATCTCCATTCAGATGTCCCACAAGCAGGTCAAGCTCAGCGATCTCCTCCTCCTCCTGTGTCCTGCTTCTCTGTGAAGCACATCAATGTCACCATCCAACCAGCTCTCTGAGCCAGAAGTGCAGGCGTTACTATAACTCTTCTGTTTCTCAACAACCGCACCATGTCATTATGTCACTGCCCTGCTTAAAATTCTTCAGCGGATCCCTGTCATCCTCGGGACGACCTATGATGCTCTCTTCTTAAAACTATTTTTCTGTTTATCTCCTCAACCCTGTTTCTGACCAATCTTTCCTTGTGTTTCAAACAGAATTGTAGGAAAATAGTAATTTTCTGTCTCATCACTCCATATATCTAGCTGTAAGCGCAGTGAGGGCAGAGATACTGTCTCTTTTCAAACAGTTTTATCCCTCACATCAAGCCCAGTATGTGACACAAGTCCATACACATGTGTTGACTAAACAAAGTAGCATAAGGTCACACACCCTCAATAATGTTCACTGATTGGGGGCACCTGGGTGCGTCAGTCAGTTAAGTGTTCAACGTCGGCTCAGGTCATGATCTCATAGTTCGTGAGTTCGAGCCCCGCACTGGGCTCTGTCCTGACAGCTCAGAGCCTGGAGTGTGCTTTGAATTCTGTGTCTCCATCTCTCTCTGTCCCTCGCCCATGCTCACTATAAAAAATAAACAAACATTAAAAAAAAAATAATGTTCACTGATTCCTCACTGCTTTCAGAATAAAGTCTAGGTTTCCAAGTCTGACGAGAAAGGCCATTCTGTCACGATCTACTTCTCCTGCCTGGCACCCAATACATTCCACATGGCCTGTATGTTGCATGTTTGGGCTGTAAACCTGTGTAAAATTGGAGTGGCCTGTTCTCATGGCTGGAGCCCATGGAATCAAATCTGAGACCCAGGCTGTTTATTTGTAGAGCCGGAGAAATCGCTTCACCTCTCTGAGTCTCAGTTTGCACGCTGACATAAGATGGTCATAAGAATGAAATGCATTAAGGGGCAGGACAACTCTGCATATTGTAAATTCTCAAAAGGTGTTCTAGTCACTTCTGTATTCCTTCTGCCCAAAGCAATCCTGGCTCACAGTGGGTATTGAGTATACACTTGAATGAATAAAATAATTTTCACTAGCACAAAACCAAATATGCTTGTTTCTTGTGGTCAAAATAAGAGAGGCTTTCAAGGTCTGCTAATAGGATGAAGTAGGGGTTATGATGAGTTGGGCCTACTTGGAATTTCACTCTATAAATATAAAGCCATGTCTCTGAAATTGGTCAGCTCCATAATGATCTGCCACTCCAGAAAAGTTCTTTTGAAGCTGTTTTGGCACTAAATCTTGTCAAAATCTCATTTCTCCTTGCTACTTTAAAAGGTTTCTACCTGAATGTATGTGATTATTCCTTAGTGTCTATGCTGGATTGAACAGTGTCCCCCCACAGCTCACTTCTACACAGAACCTCAGAATATGACCTAGTTTGAAAATACCATCTTTGCAGATCTAATTAGTTAAAATGAGGTCATACTGGATTAGAGTGGGGCCTAACCCACTGACGGGTGTACTTTTAAGAACAGCAAACAGAGACAGACACACATAGGGAGAAGCCCATGTGATGACAGGACGACACTGGGTAAACAAAGTGTGATATAGCTGTACAATGGAATATTACTCAGCCATATGAAATACTACAACATGCTCCAACAAGATGAATCTCCAGAACACTCTGTGAAGTGAAAGAAGCCAGTGATAAAAGACTACAGATTGTATGACTTTATTTACGTGAAATGTCTGGAATTACACATCCATAAAGATACCAAGTAGACTAGTGGTTTCCCAGGGGTGGGGGTGGGACAGGGGAATGGGCATCGGGAGTGAATACTAATGAGTATGCTGTTTCTTTTTGGGGTAATGAAAACATTCCAGAATTAGATGATGGTAATGGTTGCACAACCTTGTGAATATGCTAAAGAAACAATGACTTGTACACTTTAAATGGGTGATATATGGTATGTGAATTTTAAAACACACACACATGCATAAACACTTCGCAAAATATCAAGTGTTAATTATGTACAAGAGATTAATGGTCTAATTAAATACATCTGACCTTTAGTTTATTTCCTCTCTAAAGAGAATAGTGAACACTCCTTACTAAAGAAGATTTGAGTAAGAGACATTCTCCCTTTCCTCTCTTCAGTTCCCTGCCCCTCATGCAACTTCTGTTTAGGTCTTCACCCCACAATCATGACAAGGCGGTGGGAATTTCAACAAAACAAAATTGCAAGAAGTCATGGTTTAGGGTCAAATACCCAGGTGTGAAAGGTCAATGCGATATAGGTGTGAAAAAACAAGTCCATGCAGTCGCATAAAACATGCATAGGATTTGTTTTCATTGCCTGGGTACCTCTTTGAAGGGAAGAAAAGAATGTTAAAGATGTGTGCCTGGGCTGTTTTTGGTATGTGGCTATAATGCTAGTGTAATGATGTGTCTTGGGTCATTAGGAAGGTCAGTTATACAGCAAGAAGAAAGTGGACATTTCCAGACTCCAGGTCTGGCCTTCTATCTCCAAGTCTAGACTAAAGATAATGCCAGAAAATGCTTGAGTCAATTTGTTTTCTTTTAAATAGAGTTTTATTTTTTCCTCTTCTTCCTGGCTTCTTTTTAGGGCCCTAAAAATCAGTCCCCTTCCTTTCCACAATCACCCTTGGGAAGCCTGCCCGGCACACAAACACTCCGCCCACCTTCTTGCAAAACTCTAGAACAGGAAAGCTCTGAAGGATTTTAGTAGAGGGCCCAGCCCAGCCCAGCCCAGCCCTGCCCAGCCATCAACTGGCTAGTGATAACAGGAGCAGGAAAGGGGCGGTTGGCGGGAGTTTCTGGAAAAGATGACTGGCCAAATAATGACTGGTTCCCTTATCTCAATGCCCTTTTTATCTTTATCCCTCTCCCCCCCCCACCCCAAACTCCCTGCCCCAAGCCTTTATGGGTATCAGAACCCATAAAGCAGTAGACCAAAGCACATGCTGGAGCCCAGGCTGGATTCAAAACCTGGATCTGCCAAGTCCTTGCTCTGTGGCCTTGGACAGGGTACACAAACCTTTTTGTTCCTCACCTGTTCGACAGGGAAAATACATAGTTTTCCAGGGCTGCCACGAAGTTTGAGATCATACGTATGAAGCATTTAGCATAGTGCCTGCTCTGACTCTGTACTACATGTGGAACTGCGGCCACCTTGAAATGGCCCAAGAGGTATGAAGGCACTTTCCAAGCAACTGTGAACGTATGGAAGGTTACTATTGTCTCTCACGGAGTCCCAACTATAACCTGTGTGATGTTATATGTGGAAGGAGAACAAAAAGGACAATACTGGCTACAATAATCACACCTACTATGTGTGTCTAGTCTACTCTGTGGGGTAGAGATTATTATCTCCATTTCCCCCCCTTCTTTTTGGGTGAAGAAACTGAAGCTCAGTGAAGTTAATAATAAGCTCTGGGGTCACACAGCTAGAAAGCGTCAGGGCCCATCTGAAACAGACCGCACTTTCCTCAAAGCCAATTCTTTACATCCATGTACAGAAAAGAGCTCCCCCGAGATCCCTATGTGACGAGCGATTTAGCTTTATGAGAGGCAGGGTCAGCTAACTGAACTAGGGCCTCGGCCAAGCTCTGCTCCAACCAGCTGAGTGATCTTGGGTATGCCATTTCGCCTTGCTGGGCCTCATTTTCTCTATTCAAAAAAGGAAGAACTTGGGTTAGATCAGGGATATACATCAAAGCCATCTTTGGGAAACGTACGAGAGCTGTTCCATGTAAGACCTAATGAGTCATATTTACACACAGAGGTAGGTAAGATCACCTGGTTTGGCTTTTAATAATCTCTAGTTTTTTTTATTTTTTAAAATATTTATTTATTTATTATGAGAGAAAGAGAGAGCATGCATGGGAGGGAGGGGCAGAGAGAGAATCCCAAGCAGGCTCCACACTGTCAGCACAGAGCCCAAGGTGGGGCTCAGTCCCATGAACTGTGAGATCATGACCTGAGCCAAAATCAAGAATTGGATGCTTAACTGAAGGATACACTCAGGCACCCCAACAATCTCTGATTCTTAACGCTAAGGGCATAGGTAGAAGAGTTAGGGTCAACTGAAAAGTGAGAGGCAAAGCAAACTCAGAAACCCAAATGGGAAAAATTCTTCCAAAAATCTTTTTTTGGCATACTGAAAGCCACCCTTGCTCTCACTGGCTTTTTCTATCATCTGTCTATGGCCAACTCCAAAAGGACCCTGATGTGGGCTCAGAAACATGGGTTCAGACACTATTTTACCGCAGGCACCTGAGCAAAACTTTAAATCTCTCTGCACCTCATTTTTCATGTTGTCAAATGTTGAAGATAATACCCAACTTAGAAGGTTTTTTTGAGGATGTGATGAGATGAACTATGGGTAACCAGTAATTATTAAATCCTCATTAAATACTTGTTGGCTTGACACTTGTTCATTCCATCATTTACTCCCAATACTGGACGGTGCTAAAATTTTATGGGTTCCAATAGGGAGAAGGTGATCAATGAATGAATTTCAGAAAGACAGTAGTCTAGGATTTTACAGAGTGAGTGGTCCCTGCAGAAAGCTAACCAAAGACAGGGACCAGAGGGTGGAGAATTCTAAAAACAAAAGCATGCTGACAGGTGCTGAGGGCAAGCTTACATCAGCAATTCATTTTAACTCACAATCACAAGAAATTATTTAAGATGAATGATCCTCAGAATTGTCTGGCACACATCATAATTAGAGGAATTATTCATAAATTTAAGGCCAAACACAAAATAGCTTCACTCTATAAGATAACTCACATAATGTGGCAACTCAAAGGGGCCCTGGAGTCTAATGGCTCATTTATCACCCACCTCTCTCATTTCTGGTTGGAGAAACTGGTCCAGAGAGGTAAGACTACTTGTCCAAGGCCACGTAGTAGGTCAGACTGAATCCTGGAATAAGAATTCAGATCTCCTCCTGCGGGGGTCCTTCTACTGCAGGGTAAGAACGATGCATCAGTGTGAATGAAGATGGACTCCCCGTAATGTGTGGGGGAGGGGAGTGGCGATCAAGTCAGGGGATCTCATCACCAGGACGCTGACCGGCAGGACTGTTATTTTGTTACGAGTTTACTATGTTATCCATATTTGCATGCTAAGTAAACATTTGCTGGACCAAATTACTAAAGAGTAGTACAAATGATTCCCCACGCTCAAAAATACATCTTCTAGTGGTTTGTAAAAACTATAAAGCAGAGGAAGAAAAAAGGGAAGGCAGAGACAGGCAGTAACATGAGACCCTGTGAGACCTTTCAGGGACTAGGCTGCCTGATGCATCCACTTTTTGCCTGATGCATCCACTTTTCCGGGGAAGGATCTGAGGAAGAACATCCCCCCCCCCCCCCCCCCCCCCCCCCCCCCCCCCCCCCCCACCGCCTGCCTCAAAGGGCTCTGAAAGCCAAGTCAGAACATCCTGACCTTGACATATAGGATCTCTCAGTACGCTTTAGAAAAAATTGATTTTGTGAAGGGCACAGGGGAGGGTAAGAGAGTGACTGTAGCTGAGAGGCATATCACACACCCTTACATAACCTTCCCCGCCCTGGGGCACCTTACTTTAGAGAGGGGAAACTACAGCCCAGAGCAAATTCCAGGCTTTCCTTAAGGTCTCCAGTTAGAATCAATCACGCCTTCCTCTAAACCTTTTATAGTACCTCATTCTGCTGCTTATTCTACACTGGGAGGTCACAAGTCTGTCACACAAAAGTCAGCAGTGAGCTGGTAGACGCCAGGATCTGGCTCATCTCTGTTTCTTTGACAGTGTTTAGCACAATGCTCTGTGCCGAGTCAATGTCTGATTGAGAACAAGGTGTTCAGGAAACACACCCCGGTGGTGCCTATATCTTCCTTGGGTTAGAAAAAACGAATGAATGAATAGCTCCAGGATCCAAATGTAAACTATTCTTGCAGGGTGGGAAGAATTGTTATCACTTTGTGAGGTTGTCTGGGTTGTGTGTATATCTGTTTTAGGTCAGCTGACCTATATTTAGCCATGCACTGTCTTGTTCATTTTAGAGACATCAGGTTACAAGTTTTGTTCTCCCCGAAGGAGCCGCACCTACGTATGCCATGTCTCAGTTGTGACAGACCTTACCCTACTCCTTGGAGAAAGACAGGGTTGGCTGGGCATCTCCCTCAGAGAGTTAATTCATACTTGGATTGAAGCACTCCTGTCATTTACTTAGGGCACTGACTATAGGTACTATGCCAGAAGCTGCAGGCCCATCCGTAAGAACGGATCTTGTCCCTGCTCTATGGGCTTATACTGCAGTTAGAAAGACCCTATTTCTCTTCAAGGCGGCATGTCTACCCTCCCCCAATGAACTTTGGGAACCTAATGGTATTCCCATAGCAATCAGTCCATCCAGCGGGCACCACTGCATGTGACCCTTGTGACCTTCCCACAAAAATATCACTAATTTTAAGCTAACCAACTTCATAAGAGGTGAGCTTCCCCTGCCTTCTTTTGCACAGACTTTCACTTAACCAACATAAAACACGAGTGTCAGACCCTATAATAGAAGGTGCTTATCAAGAATCAACAGCAGTGGCAAAAATCACCAGAACAACACCTGACACTGCTCTGTGCTGGGTGGGGAGGCTGAGGGACTCAGGAAAGCTGAGCACAACTGGAAGTACAGCTGTGGATTCGGAGAGGTAGTGTGGTATGGAAAATGAACACGGATTTTGAAATGTGAATCTCAGCTTCCTAGCTGTGGGACCTAAGGATGGTGTGTGAATCTAAGAGTCCTAGTTTGTAGAACTGGTAAAATAGCAACTGGTAGGGTTGTCCCTGGGAGTAAAGAGATGTCACGGTCCCTGCATCTCAGTGCGTCACAGAGGGAGGCTCTCCCTCAGCACTCCATCATGGGAGGTGACCTGATGTGGGACAAGGGCTTAAGCTTGGTGTTTGTTTGCAGGCCCAAAGGGGTTTGATCAGGGCCAGGACTGCTGTTGGACAGTACGAAGGAACTCATCTGGCCTTTGTGAAGTATGTAGAGGATCCCATAGGCAAAGAGCCAACTTCTCTTTTTAAATTTTTTTTAATGTTTTTTATTTATTTTTGAGAGATAGTGTGAGCAGGGGAGGGTCAGAGAGAGAGGGAGATACAGAATCTGAAGCAGGCTCCAGGCTCTGAGCTGGCTGTCAGCACAGAGCCCGACACGGGGCTCGAACCCACAAACCGTGAGATCATGACCTGAGCCGAAGCCGGATGCTCAACCCACTGAGCCACCCAGGTGCCCCAGGACCCAACTTCTAATCAGCAGCTTTTCTTAGTTGCTGCCTCCAGTCCTGTGTCACAACAGTCTCCTGGCTTCATACGTGTAGCTTTCTTACTCATCATCCAGGCTTGTGTCTTGATGCCTTAGCAACTCTAGGTTTTTTCCACTGGATCTGAAAGTAAGTGCTAGGTTTTTTTTTTTTTTTAAGTTTATTTATTTTGAGAGAGAGTATGCAAGGGAGAGGGACAGATAGAGGGAGAGAGAGAATCCCAACCAGGCTCTGCACTGTCAGCACAGAGCCCAACATGGGATTCAATCTCAAGAACTCTACAAATTCATGATGTGAGCCAAAATCAAGAGTCAGACACTTAACTGACTGGTCCACCCAGGCATCTCAGAAACGCTTGCTATCTTTTTAACACTGTTAGAAGGACTAACACCTAAGACTATATGTAAATGCGTCTTGTAGGCCCACCAAGGTATATGACTACTGTAAAACAGGGGATGGAAAACTATGGACTGTAAGTCAAAACTAGGCCTGGTTGTTTTTATAAATAAAGTTTTATTGGAACACAGTTATGCCTACTCATGTACATAGTGTTTATGGCTGTCTATGGTACAACAGTGAAATTGAGTAGTTCTGAGAGAACATAATGGTGGTAAAACCTAAAATATTTACTATCTGACCTTTTACAGAGGAAGTTTGCCAACCTTTGGACTGGGAGTTCTCATTCTGATTTGTGTAACTACATCCTCTTTCAAAATATTAGCATCTAATTTAGGTTCATCATTAAGGCGACAGAAGCTGAAATCAAGACCAATGAACCCTAAACTTTTGCTCCGAAAAAATAAAAAAGAGGAATGACAAGAAAAGCCAGTTTGGAGTATGCATTAGGATAATTCTAAGAAATCATATTCTTTTTCATTTTAGTACATCTTGGGCACAAACAACATGCTAGTTGCCAGTTAGCTTATGGAATTAAAAGGTTCACAAAAGTAACATGATAAACTTGCATTGAACCAGGCTGGAGAGAAGTCACCAGATTGTTCTTTCTGATCTATAATGATTTATTCTTCTTCCATATCACAGATGCACAGGTCTGGAACTAACCAATGGATCATTTAATTCAATATTTTATTTTACTGATAAGAAATCTAAGGTCCAGAGAGACCAAATATTTTCTTACCAGTGACTGATTGGTAGACCTGAGAAATAATTTAAGTCTCTTGTTTTTCAGGTTCACTGTTTTTTTCTAGTAATACATCTAATTGGAAGAACAATAAACACTGCAAGTTTGAGTATAGTTTCCTACTTCAGAGGAAAGTGAAAAGAGCTTCCATCTAATAATCTAACATGGTTTCCTGAAGTTCTCAACAAAGGCCAATATTATGATTAGAAAGGGTCAGAATTACTATTGATATATTCTTTGATAAAAAAGTAATGTTTTCATATGTATATACAGTATCTTCTAATTTGCTTTGGTATAATTAATACAAAAAAAAAACCATGCTAGGATTATGACAGAGATTGGACTGAATCTATAGATCAATCCAGGGAGAAGTAACACAGTAACAATACTGAATGCATTGTTTACAATGCTGTATCTCTCTCCCTTTACTGGGTCTTCAACTTCTCCTGGCAATGTTGTGTCATTTTCTGTACAGAGACCTTGTATGTTTTTTGTTAAATTAATTTTTACATGCTTTATTTTTTTATGCTGTTTTAAAAGAAATTTTTATTTTATTTTCCAATTTTAGGCTGCTCTCAACAACTTTCACATTTGTAATAGCACTGCAAAGTTGGCAGGACAGTGATCTTTCCAGATTCATTTAACATAAGATGAGACGACTCAGAGGAATAAAATGACTTAGTGAGCTTTCGAGCTCTCAGGAAATGCCCAAACCAAGACTCAAGCCCAAGTCTTTTCACACCAAGATGAAGGATCATTCTATTATCCAGCAATATGCGAGGGCAGATCAGGAGCATATACTTATATATTAGAAGTGCTACAGAAACATCCACTGGAATGAAAAAAAGAAAGTATTTTAATAGGACTAATAAAGAAACCAAGGCTCAGAAAGGCCTCTCCTGATCACCTGACCTCAGTGGATTTCTAGCTACTCCTTATCACATTACTGTCTTTTCTTCATCAAAGTGCTTATTGCTACTAAACATTTTGTTTTTCATCTGTCTCTTCCCACTTGACTCTAAGCTCCTTTAAGAGTCTGAACCTCACATGTTCTCTTCACCAATGATGTTTCATTGGGCTGGCCATAAAATTCTGCTTCTTTGTCTCCTGATGTGGGCAGCAGAACTGACTGATGGCCCCAGCCACTGGCCGTCTGCATCCCTCAACTCCCCATGGCTGCTATCATCAAGTGTCACAGGAAGTGGCAGGAGTACTGATACAACCCTGTTCCCGTGAGACACGAGAATCTTTTATTGGGAGATCTTGGCTTGAAAGCGGTCCCTGATCCAGTGGGAACTGCCCTAGAACTGCACTGCAGTTTAATCCTCCTCCTTGCCTTCTGTCTGTCACAGGTGTCAGCCCTGCACCCCACTGAAGGCTTTGCACCCTTCTCCCACTCCTTCCCATTAGCCCTCGCAGGTGTCTCACCCAACAAATCTCTTGCAGGTCTTAACGCATCTTGCATCTGCTTCTCAGAGAACCTGAATTCAGAGTCTACAAGTGCTTGATGAACAAATGGTTGTGCCAGGCTCATATTGCAAGTAAAGCACAGACTCAGAATTAGAATCCAGGTCTCTGGTGCTTCAGTCCAAAGCCTTTTATACTCAGACCACCAATCATCTGAGAAATAGGTCCTTGGTGCCTTTGTCCAGGGGGTCATTGTTCTGAAGGATTTGAGGGGAAAATGTATTCACTAATGGTCAAGTCCCATAGCTGGCCTCTAGGCCATGATTATAATTATGTGGAGTCTAGTGGGCATAAGAACATCTGTCCTAGATTCAGAAAACTGAAGCTATGGTTTAGGTCGGTGAAGAAAATCTAGCAGCAAGAACTCCGTGTGATGTCCTCTTGAAGGGATATAAGGAGAGCACCCACCCCGGCAAAGCCAGAGAAGGTCATCCAGAGAGAGCAAAGGCAGGAGGAAGTCTTTCCCAGGTCTTTGTGCAAGTGCTGGAAACTTTGCTTGGGTATGTGATGACTTGAGGCAAGAACTGCATCTAGAATTTCAGGATACAAGCTTAACAGTTAAGAGCATGGATGCTAGAACCAGACTGTCTGGGTCTGAGTCCCAGCTCCTTTATTTACTAGTTATGTGAATTAGGGAAAGTTACTGAACCTCTCTGTGCTCCAGTTTCCTCATCTGTAATAATAACAGGTATCTACCTCATTAAGATTATATGAGTTGAGATCTGTGAGATGCTTAGAATGCTGCCTTGTACATAGTAAGCTCTATGCAAATATTAGCTTTTATATTAGTAGTGGATTAAAAGAGACATCTTTGTTTTTGAGCACTTCAATAAATTAAGTGTAATGTATCTCAAATCAAGGAAATCAGCAAGGTTTATCTGATAAACATACTAATCATACACAGTAAAAATGTTCTGAAGTTTGGGTAAAATAGAGACAGTGTTATTTAGGATGTTTCAGTACGGGGGACAGAAGAACAGGACACATATACTCAAAGGACTGCTGTGAAGATCACTGGGAAGGCAGCAGCAACTTAAGGGTCATCCATTTAAGAGATATTCAATGTGCACTTATCATGTACCAAACACTATGCCATGTAATTTAAGTGGGCTCTTATCTTAATAATGATCTTGTGAACAATGTCTAGTTTCTATTTTAGTGATACAGAAATTGAGGCTCAGAAAAGTAAATTAACTCACCCATGTTAAGGTTGAACTCCTCAATGTCGTGGGTTCATGTATTTATATGATGCCAAGACCTACACTCTTTGAACTAAAGAGGCCTTCAGTGTATGTGTGTATGTGTGTGTGTGAGTGTGTGTGTGTGACATAAGGCACTTTGTAAATCATATGGCCTTTTGTAAATGTTAGATGCTATCACCATCAACATTGTCTGGAACACTAGCTGGAAGCCAGGAAACCCAGGTGCCAATTCTAGCCTTGCCAATTAGCTGCATGATCTTGAGCAAATTAGCTCCCCTTCCTTGAGCTCTGGATACTGTTATTTGAGGAGTTTGGAACGAAACCCTCTCTAAAGGCACTTTCAAGACCTCATATTCTAGAATTTTCTCACTCTATGAAATCTATTCCTTTCTTTGTCTTGGCTGAGTGTTTTGGCTAATGTGATTCATCAGTCATGAAGAATTTTGTTCACTGACTTCATCCACAGAAGGGGCGAGGAGATGGGGAATAAAAGCAAACAATAAACAAATGATAGATACATACAATGAAATTTAGGTCAGTGGCACACCCTGTCTCTTCAGCTAGTTAGTACATCATCCATCTTGAGTTTTTAATTCTTTATTTTTATTATTGTACTTTATAGCATTGTTTGCATAAATGGAATGTTAGTCTCTATGCCTGTGAATAGGTTAGAATATTTTCAAAGTTCCCTTTTTTCCCTCCTCAACAATGTATTTCTCAAAAGAACAATATTTAGAAATAAATTGGAGAGTTTTTGTTTTTGAAAGGGGGGAAAGGGAGAGAGGGTTAGAGAATCTTCAGTGTGCTCCATGCCCACTGAGGAGGCTAACGTGGGGCTCGCTATCAGGACTGTGAGGTCACGACTGAGCTGAAATCAAGAGTGGGGTAGTTAACTGACTGAGCCGCCCAGGTATCCCAAGGTGGAGTGTTTTTTTTTAAAGTTTATTTATTTTGAGAGAGAGAGTGAGCAGGGGACGGACATAGAGGGAGAGGGAGAGAATTGCAAGCAGGCTCCATATGGTCAGCACAGAGCCTAACCTGGGGCTGGAACTTCTAAAAATGGCAATTGTGTATAATTATTTACAAAGTTATAACCAAATGCAGCAACTAAATCACTTGAATATTCACTGGGCAGCTACCTGTGTCTCCCGAATGTGCTGTCAGAAGATGAAGGAGTCATCTCTCACTCTGAGGTCTCTTATACACCCCCCACCCCTATTCCCAAACTTTGTGTTCTGGCCGCCAAGAATTGTTTCTCGCTCTGTAAGCGTCTGGGAACTTGAATACAGCCCTTGGACAAAGTGAGAGAAACCTGATTTTTGAGGTGATGGCTGTGTTAATCAACCTGATTGTGATAATCACTTCACAATGTATGCAGATACCAAATTATCACTATATATACTTAATTAAAACATTTTTACATTTTATTTATTTTTTGTTAAGTTTTTTTTAAATTTATTTTTGATACAGAGAGAGACAGAGCATGAGGGGGGAGGGGCAGAGAGAGAAGGAGACACGGAACACGAAGCAGGCTCCAGGCTCTGAGCTAGCTGTCAGCACAGAGCCCGACGCGGGGCTCGAACCCACGAACGTGAGATCTGACCTGAGCCGAAGTCGGAGGTTTAACTGACTGAGCCACCCAGGTACCCCTACATTTTATTTATTTTTGAGGGACAGAGAGAGACAGAGCATGAACAGGGGAGAGGCAGAAAAAGAAAGAGACACAGAATCTCCAGCAGGCTTCTGGCTCTGAGCTAGTGGTCAGCAGAGAGTCCGATGTGGGGCTCAAACCCATGAACCATGAGATCATGACCTGAGCCGAACTTGGACGCTCAACTGACTGAGCCACCCAGGTGCCCCACTATATACACTTTAAATACACTTTTGCCAATCATGCCTCCATAAACCTGGGGGGAGGGAATACCTGGTATATCGAATTCCATTTATGTAAAATCAAATAAACAAACCCACCCAAACATCTGAATTAACTGAGAAAATCCTGTATTGACTTATTTGATCCAAAGGTGATTAAAACTTCAGTCTCTATCACTGGCCAGATGGGGGCTTGATAATGAAGTTAAATTCAGAAATTTAAAAAAAATTGTTTTTTTCCACATTTAAGGTTAACCTCAAAAATTTTTTTTCTTTTTTAAAAAATTTTTTATGTCTTTATTTTATTTTGCAAGACAGAGACAGAGAGCAAGCGGGGGAGAGGCAGAGAGAGAAGGAGACACAGAATCTGAAGCAGGCTCCAGGCTCTGAGCTAGTAGCACAGAGCCTGACGTGGGGCTCGAACCCATGTAGTCACAGGACTACAGGACTGTGAGATCATGACCTGAGCTGAAGTCAGCCGCCCAACCGACTAAGCCAATCCAGTGTCTCCTCAAATTCTTTTTTCCTATCTGCTAAACATATCCTGGCATATAGCATATATGGTTCATTTAAAAGCAGGTAAGTCTAGGTGAAAACTGGGGGGCCTGGGACCAGGAGCTAGACACAGAAGAGTCAGGCAGTCACTGAGAAGAGATTCTAGGGTAGTTCAAAGGAAAGAACAAAGTGGAGAATGTGGCAAGGCTCGCGATTTCACTGATCAAATTCATGTTCCTCCCTGGCACCTGTCCCTAGACCAGGACCTGGCTGAATGAGAGAACAGAAACAGAAACTGGGTATTACCTAGACATGTCCACAGTAGAGTCTATGAGGAGGAGGAGGAAGAATGTGCAGGGAAAGCAGAAGCAGATTTTCTTCAGAAATTGAGGCAGACAGACCACTTGCAACCCAGCAGTCTGCCACTGACCAGTGGGGCTCCAGCCACGATTTAAGGGTTAGGTAAGATTATAGTTGCCAAGAGGGACTAGGATCGAGCAGGGCAGGATCCAGTCCGAGGTGGAATTAGAGACTATGGGCAGGTTCAACAGGCAAATGACTCATGACCTGGAAAAGCAGGCAAAAGCCCAAGGTTAACCCTAGCTTACCTACAACATTAGGGCAAGAACTGAACAAAAGGGACAAAGAGCCGTGACTTTACAATAGGGCACAGCGTAAGCCTGAACCTGAAGGAAAAGTTCAAAGACCTCTGGCCAGGAGTACAGAAGCAGAGGCTGGGGCTCAGGTGGTCCCAACAGCAGGATTGGGTGGTTCAGACACCAGAATAACCTCTAGATCATGGTTTCCCAGATATTTCCATTTTATGGATGAGTTAAAACACTGCCTCTTTATTTGTTTGTCTACTTTTAAAAACTAATACACAGGGCTAACAATCTTTAATAATATCAAATATGGAAAAGCCATTATTGGCTATAACAGTCATTTCAGACACAAATACTTTAACAGAAGTGCACACCCACACAAGAACCTGAGAATGAAGGGAAGTTTCAGAATCTGACTACATTTAGTTTTATGAAACTGACTACATTTTCCTCATGTTTTTATGTTTGCTGTGGACACAGGAAGATTTCCATAGCTTAGCAGAGATCTATGGTCCCTCTCCTGAAATATCTGCAGCGGAACAGTATTTTCACACTGTGTCCCAGCCTTCCCAGGTCACCACGGGAGGGAGAGAGGGCAGGCCTTCTGGGTCCAGCTCCGGCTGGCAGCACTTGACTCTGTCCCCTGCAATATTCAAGGCGGCTCCCTTTCACCTGTTTCATATGTTATGCTCCATGAAAGATACAGTTTACAAGCAGTGTAAAGAAAAACAACTTGAGAATCACCATTTTAGTCTCCAAACTTTAGCTTATAGCTGAAGAAACTGAGATCAACACACTGAATCACAAACAAAGCTGACATTTAAAATGAGGACTTTGACTCCCAATTCAGATCCTAGAGACACATGACCATACCTGCTGGTTTTGTTGAGCTCAGAATCCTACACAGAGCTGTCCGTGAGTGGATGCTTAAATAATCAAGATCTTCCGAGGTCCAAGGTGACCGTACCCCTACCTAAAAGCAAAGTCCTAATTCTACATCTAGAGAAAAATTAGACTTAGATTGGGCTTTGGAATATCGTCGGGGACCAATTCAACATTACTTAATTACCCTCCTTCTCTAGAGATAATCAGAAGCAACTCGAAGAACTAAAATGGGGGACATCTCAAGAGATGTTTGAGAGCTGCTGGAAGCTTCTGGGGTTGAAGGGTCAGGATGAGAGTCGGGAGGAGGTGCTCTCCGCTCTTAGCAGTCTGGGGTTCGGGCAGGTAAACACTAGACCTAATCCATGCTGGCTGCCGGAGGGTGGGGAGGGGGCGTGTATGGTACAGAAGGGAAAGCAGAAAGAGGGATCCAGGCTCAGGATGAAGTGAAGAGGGTAGGGTTTCTCCCCGTCACCTTTTCCTCCTCCAGAGGGGCTGGCTTCCCTACAGGCCTAGGCTGGAGCTTGCTCCAGAACGCAGAGGTATCTGTGGGGATTTTATGGACTTTTATGGCTCCCAACTCAAAGCCTACACTCAGCATGACCAGATCCAGCTGTAGGCAAAAGACAACAAACAAACAAAAGAGGGAGGATGAAGGCCTGATATTTTGGGGTTATTTAGAATAACGTTTTTCTTTTGAAAAAGGCATGAGGATTTCAGATCTGGCTGGAAACTAGTCTGGATGTTTATTTTCCTCATTGTCTCAGTGGAAAAAAAGGGTGGGTGATTCAGACAGCAGCCTCCGCCTCTGGGCTGGGGCCCGGGTCAGTCTCCACTCTGTTCTTTGCTCCTCAAGGAACTTATCAGACTTGGGAGAAGCTGCATTTTACCTCCCACATTTGCTCTAAGCTTCCAATAAGGATCCCCCAGAGAGGCTGAGAGATCTGAGCTCTCAAAAAAACAAAAACAAAAACAACCTACGAAGAGCAAAAGGTAGGGGAGGGAACAAGGGAGGAGATGGTCCTCCCAATGATGAGAAGAGAGAAAGGCTGAGGTCTCTTGAGAAAGGCCTCTTTCTTCCAGCCCTCCTCCACTCCCGGCTTCTCCTGGCCTCTCCCACTCACTGCTCTGGGGGAAAGGACCAAGGTCACCAGAAGGCATCTGGGTGGACTGCCTGGCTCCCCGCAGCCCTCCCTGCTGTCAGAAGTCCAGCTGGAATAAGGGGTCCTGAACTTTAAGGCACCAATCCTTCTTTTTAGAAAGGAAGGAGCTGTTTGAAGATACCCCCTTCCCATCCTTGATAATATTCTTCCACTGGAGGTTGAAGATTTCCCAGAAGCAGCCTGTGGGGGCTCAGGACTTAGAGCACTTCTGCTGTTGAGTTACTGGGGAAACTCTTGGATCACTAGATGTTTCAGTATTTACAAAATACTTAAAGGTAGGGCAGCCTAACCCAAAACTGTGGTAGAGATAAAGAACAGTTAGCTGGAAATCTGGGAAGTCCTCATTCCACAGAGTGAGACATGTGATTGCTGTGAAGTTCCTGCCAGGGGGGTCAGAAGAAGGGAAAGAGCTAAAATGACATACAGCATATGGAGGAGGCTTGGGTCTTATTTCAAAATTTTCAAGAATTACTAATGATGCTCCCTGAGTTCTAGTTCTACTGGTTTGTTGGTTACTTTAAGATGGATTGTGCTAAATAAGTGTTGGTGAGGATGTAGAGAGAAAGGAACCCTTGTGCACAGTTGGTGGGAATGCAAACCCATGCAGCCACTGTGGAGAACAGTATAGAGGTTCCTCAAAAGTTAAAAATAGAACTACCATATGATCAGTAATCGCACTACTGGGTATTTACCCAAAGAGTAAAAAAACACTAATTTCATTTATAAAAAATTTTGGGGGGTACTTGGGTGGGTCATTCAATTAAGCTTTCAACTCTGGCTCAGGTTGGGATCTCACAGTTGGTGGGTTTGAGCCCCGTGTCGGGCTCTGTGCTGACAGCTCAGAGCCTGGAGTCTGCTTTGGATTCTGTGTCTCCCTCTCTCTCTGCCCCTCCCCCACTCACACTCTGTCTGTCTCTCAAAAATAAATAAAAATGTTAAAAAAAAACCCAATTTTTTAATGTTTATTTATTTTTTGAGAGAAAGAAAGAGACAGAGTGCGTGAGCGAGCACAAGAGAAGGGGAGGGGAAGAAAGAGAAGACGACACAGAATCTTGGAGCAGGTTCCAGGCTCTGAGATGTCAGCATTGAGCTCAATGTGGGACTTGAACCCACAAGCTGTAAGATCATGACCTGAGATGAAGTTGAGCTTAACTGACTGAGCCACCCAGGTGCCCCACAAAAAACACTAATTTAAAAGATACATGCACCCCTATGTTTATTGCAGCATTATTTACAACAGTACAATTATGGAGCCAGCTCAAGTGTCCATCAACTGATGGATACAAAAGATGTGGTGTGTATACACAATGGAATATTACTTAGCCATAAAAAGAATGAAAGCTTGCCATTTGCAACAAGGATGGAGCTAGAATGTATTATGCTAAGCAGAAAAAGTCAGAGAAAGACAAATACCATATGATTTCATGCACATGTGGAATTTAAAAACCACAACGAATGAACAAAGGAAAAGAAAGAGACAAACCAAGAGAACTGCTGGTTACCAGAGGGGAGGGGGGTGGGGGGATGGGGGAAACAGGTGACAGAGATGAGCGCTGGGTGATCTATGGAAGTGTTGACTCACTATATTATATACCTGAAACTAATGTAACATTGTATATTATCTATACTTGAACTAAAGTAAAATGAAAAGAAAATAAGATAGATTTTGCTACCTTGCTAATTTAGCCCTCAAAGTTTACTATTAATGTATAGACAGCACTTTACTTTCTAAATAGTCAGACTCAGAAGCTTCCTGCTCTTCCCCGCTGCTGGCTATTTGGTGACTCATGAGCAGCTGTAGTAAACAGCTCTGTGAAGCAGAGTTAGGACTAATGAGGAGTTAGAGCACACAGTTCTTGGACGGAGTTAAAGCCTTGGAGTCTAGCCTCGGCAACAGTGCTCTCTGTACCGTTTAAACCTTAGACATCCTTACCCATGCAAGGGGAATGGTGCTAGCAGCCCTGCCTACTTTGTTTGTTTCTTTACACTCAAAGGAGACTAAGTGTTTTATAGTCTGTCAAGTTCTCTAAGAACACCAGACACTTGAATCGTATCCTGTTCATCTTCACCTAGACGTATAAACTCACCATCACCACAACCACTAGAGGGAAAACAGTGAACCAAGCAGGTATTGTTCACATTGTGCAACTATTTTCCTACCTTCCCCTCAAAAACAACCGAGAGGGAGCATCACGGCCACTTTATAGATGATAAAACCTCAAAGAGAGAGAGTTACGTATTCAGTGTCGTACAGCAAATAAATTACAGGGCCGAGACGCAAGTACAGCTAGTGTGCCTTTCAGAGTTCGTGTGAGAATGGCTGCGCAGGCCCCCAAAGAGTTACTGAATACAAAAAGGAGGGAGGGGACAACGGGAAGGAGGAGTCCTCCCCTTGGAGGATTCAAAGGGAGTGAGGGCTTCCTAACAGTGGATGCCTCCTGAGTGCATGAATAATTCATCAAAGCTCCGTGCTGATAGCTGGTTCTTTTTGTGTGTGGTGCATCTGGTCAGGGACAGCTGCCCACAACTGGGTCACAAATGTGAGGACGCAGACCCGCCTGCTCATGAACACAGCTCACAGAAGCTTCCTGCTCCTTTACTCTGGGGACTGAAGGCTATTTTGATTCCCAGAGGAAGATGGGGTTCTTATTTTTGTGCTTGTGTCTGCGTCTGGTGCACACACCACCCCCCAAACCCTACACATGTGTTATGAAATCTTCTTGATATTCTTGGAATTGCTTTTCCTTCTGGAGCATCATCCCTGGTTTCCTTTTGGAAAGAGTTTCCTCAATCCTCATGTCCATATTCAGACTTAGTTTCACTCCTGGTCTGTTCTTGATCCTAGACAGCTTTTAGCCTAGGCATTTTTGGCTAGTGTATGTGAGGAACTGGAGGGTGGCAGCAGAAAGAAGAAGCTGGGGGTGGCAAGAAGGCTTATTTAAAAAAAAAAAAAGACTCCATCTGCCATAGAAGCTCTTCCAGACGAAAGTGAAAAACAGAAGTTTTTTTTTTAATGGGTCCCATCACAACTCTTACATATAAAAAAGGAAAAAGCATGTATCTGCTTGAAGGAGGCTTCCCACGGAGAGAAATGTCTCCAGGACCAAGCAGTGAGTAGGGATCCTGCCTTGCCCAGCCCCAGGGGATAGCTCTGCACAGAACGTAAGGCCAATACTCCCCTGGGGACTATGAAACCGAAAGGGCTGCCAGAGGTCTGAGGTCTGTCTTGGTGAATCCAGAGAGAAGCAGAGTCACTAGGGGAGAACATAATTTTATCTCTATTCAGAAAAAGGACACCGGAACTTCAATCACGTGACCTGTTCATTTAATCCCAGAGGTGTGATTCAAACTCAGGTATCTTCACCCCCAGCCTACAGATTCAGCAATAGACTGTGATGACTGGATTAAAGTCCTGGAGTCTACTAAATTCTTGGGATAGTCCAGTGGAAGGATTTGAGCAATATGGGCTGGTGAGGAGGGGAACCTGAGCCAGCTGTAGGACCCTGTGGAAGGGGTCAGAGAGTGCTTCCAGTCCCGCACATAAGGTCCAAAGGGACAAAAATATCTAGGCTTGGTTCTGGCAGGTGTTTGTACTCCCGGAGGTAAGAGACAAAGAGATAGCATATTATAATGGAAAGTCATACCTGGATTAGACTAGAATCTTGGCTGTCATTTTCTAGTTATGTGATTTTGGGTCAAAACTGTTCCTACCTCAAAGGATTCATGTGAATTTTTACTGAAACTTTGTGCAGAGCTCCTACTTCACATCGAGTACATGCTCAATATATAGCTCTAATTATTTTCTTTTGTGGCCACTGAGGGTTAGGCATTAGTACAGGTTGTTTTCCACATAAGGCGGCTGCTGACACTGACGCCCAAGAGATTGGATTATTCTCAGTAAGCCTCAGCAAAACAAGAACAGTGTTGTATTAAGGAAGCCTCAGGAGCAGATGACAGTCGGAGAGTCCATGTGAACCCAGCCGAGGCAGGTATGAGGACAGAGAAGAGCTGGGGTCTAGAGTGCTAGGCAGGGAAGAAGCACTCAGTTCCCTTATTGGAAAAGAATGGGAACACAGCGATATAAGTGATTAAATGAAATAAGCAAAAGTAGGTAGTCAAATGTTTATTTCTTTCCGATTTCTCCTCTATTCCTGACTCTCAGCTAAAAAACCCCACTGGTTTGGGTGATTAAGCTTTAATTCATTATCTGAGGGTTGTATAGATATAATCCATTTTTTAGGAAAGTCTCTAAATTAAAACATAACCCATTATGTGGCTGAATCTTTTAGTGCACTAAATTCTCCTATTTGATGGAAGAAAAGCCTATTGTTTTTCTCAGAAAGATCTCACAAAGAATCCTAAACTTCGGTCACAGACAACATCCTTGCTCTGGTAATGAAACCACCTGGCATCTAATAAAATAATCCCCTTAAAAAAAGAAGTTAAAGGTTTAAGGAAATATATCTTTTAAAAGACAAGGGTAATAAAAAAATACTGACTCGATTATCTGTCACCTCCTTAACTCTTCCGTTCCCCCCCCTTCCCTCACGGGGCTAGTAGAGCATAGGCTGGTGTCTCCACGCTTGGGGATGCCCCCATTACAGCACTCCCCCGTGACTGCCTGGTTAGATGTCACCCCCTTCGCTAGACTAAGATATCTGAGCACTGGAACCCTACTGGTCATCTTTGCAGCCTCAGTGGTCATGACAAGGACCATCACAAAGGAAGTGTATAAATGGATGAATGAATTTTCCTACCAAAGAAAGCAAGCCCAGATAATGTGGTTCTACATATTTGTATTTGAGCTGTACTTAAATCCTATACAATAAAAGGATCCAGACAAAAATTCCTTTTAAAGTTTGTGATTTAACAAATATATTTGCAGGTGTTATATGGAAACCAATTTGACAATAAACTATTAAAAAAATAAAAATAAATAAAAAATATATTTGCATCAAGAGCAATTTTTGTTATATCCCAAGGATATGTTTGTGTTGGTAGGAACACCTCTAATCCCACAAGAAAATAATTCAATTAAAAGAAATTTGCTCACATAGATTAATGGAACAGAAAATCCAGAAAATAAACCCACAATTATATGGTCAATTAACCTTTGGTTTTTTTTTTTGAGTGACAGAGAGAGAAAGCATGAACAGGGGAGGGTCAGAGAGAGAGGGAGATATAGAATTTGAAGCAGGCTCCAGGCTCTGAGCTAGCTGTCAGCACAGAGCCCAACGCAAGGCTCGAACCCATGAACCATGAGATCATGACCTGAGCGGAAGCCTGACGCTTAACTGACTGAGCCCCCCCCCAGGTGCTCCTATATGGTCAGTTAATCTTGAACAAAGGGAGGAAGAACACCCAATGGGAAAAATACAGTGTCCTCAACAAATGGTGTTGGGAAAACTGGACAGTCACATGCCAAAGAGTGAAACTGGACACTTTCTTACACCATGCACAAAAATAAACTCAAAATGGATTAAAACCTAAATGTGAGACCTGAAACCATAAAAAGTCCCCCAAAGAGAGCACAGGCAGTTATTTCTCTGACATTGGCTGTAGTGGCTGTTTTTCTAGATATGTCTCCTGAGACAAGGGAAACAAAAGCAAAAATAAACTATTGGGACTCATCAAAATAAAAATCTTCTGCACAGTGAAGGAAACAACCAACAAAACTAAAAGGCAACCTATGGAATGGGAGAAGATATTTGCAAATAACATATCTGATAAAGGGTTAGTATCCAAAATAAATAAAGAACCGATACAACTCAACACCCAAAAAACAAATAATCCAATTAAAAAATGGGCAGAAGGGGGTGCCTGGGTGGTTCATCAGCTAAGCATCCAACTCTTAATTTCAGTTCAGGTCATGATCTCACAGTTCATGAGATCAAGCCCTGTGTCAGGCTCTGCTCTAACAATGGAGAGCCTGCTTGGGATTCTCTCACCCCTTCCCCAGCTTCCATGCACATGCTCTCTCTTTCTCAAAATAAAGAAACTGGTACAGCCACCAACTAGAAAACAATATGGACGTTCCTCAGAAAGTTAAAAATAGAACTATCCTACATTCCAGTAATCACACTATTGGGAATTTACTCCCAAAATACAAAAACACTAATACAAAGAGATACATACACCCCTATTTTTTACAACAGACAAACTATGGAAGCAACCCAAGTGTCCTTCGATTGATGAATGGATAAAGTAGATGTTGTGTGTGTGTGCGCATGCGCGTATATATATATATATATATATATATATATATATATATATATATATATACACACACACACACACACACACACACACACATATATATGGTATATGTGTATGAATGAAATCTTGCCATGTGCAACATGGATGTATCTAGAATATATTATGCCAAGCAAAAAAGTCAGTGGGAGAAAGACAAATACCATATGATTTCACTCATACATGGAATTTAAGAAACAAACAAATGAGCATAGGAAAGAAGAGAGAAATCAAGAAATAGACTCTTAACTAGAGAGAAGAGTGAGTTACCAAAGGGGAGGGGGCAATGGGTGAAACAGTGATGGGAATTAAAAAGTACACTTATTGTGATGAGCACTGAGTAATGTATAGAATTGTTCAATCACTATGTTGTACAACTATAACTAATATAATACTGTATGCTAAGTATACTGGAATTAAAATTAAAAGCTTAATATAAAAACAAAAACAATTTACTTTCTAATTACTTCCCTCCCCAATCATACTTTTTTTTTTTTTTTTTAAGCTGAGGTATCCTTTGGACCTATCTCTAACATTCATGAAAGCTTAGAGACTGGGATTGGGGAGATAGTCTATGGTTTTTTCCTCCTGTTCTTTAAAAAAAATTTTTTTTAATGTTTTTATTTTATTTTTAAGAGAGAGAGAGAGACAGAGTGTGAACAGGGGAGGGGCAGAGAGAGAGGGAGACTCAGAATCTGAAGCAGGCTCCAGGCTCTGAGCTGTTGGCACAGAGCCTAACACAAGGCTCAAACTCATGGACCGTGAGATCATGACCTGAGCTGAAAGCCAGAACGACTGAGCCACCCAGGTGCCTGTTCTCTGTTCTTTTGATTCCTGTTTTATTCTCTCTCTCTCTCTCCCTTTAATTTCCCAATAAGCTTTTTATTTCTTTATCAGGAATAAAATAAAGGGAAAAACTAAAAATTCATGAAGCCTATAAATGACAAAATTTTGGGGAAATAGGAAATTCCATTCGAAAAACAAAGACTATACCAAAGATCCTAAGAGTAAATGCAGACTCATAATCTGCAAGGAAGAATAAAATCACAGAATTCCTAGCACAGGACATCTAGTGCAGGCATAAATGACTACATAATTTGTAGAGTCTGGTATAAAGTGAAAATGAGGCTTCTTGTTCAAAAGTTAAGAACTTTGCCACACACAAAAAAAGGAAATATATCTCATGTTTATGGATTAGAAGAATTAACAATGTTAAAAGGTCTGCATTACCCAAAGCCATTTACAGATTCAATGAAATCCCTATCAAAACTCCAATGTCATTTTTTACAATAGAAAAACAATCCTAAAATTCATATGGAACCACAAAAGATTCCAAATAGCCAAAGCAATCCTGAGAAAGAACAAAGTTGGAGGCATCACACATCCTGATTTCAGCCTGTATTGCAAAGCTATAGTAATCACAACAGTATGGTATGACATAAAAACAGACACACAGATGAATGGAACATAATAGAAAGCTTCACATGTATGTCCAACTAATATTTGACAAGGAAGCCAAGCATATTCAGTGGAGAAAAGACAGTGTCTTAAAAAAAAATGGTGCTAGGAAAACTGAATATTCACATGCAAAAAATGAAACTGGACCCCTATCTTATATTAGTCACAAAAACTAACTCAAAATGGATCAAAGATTTAAATGTAAGACCTGGGGGCATCTGGGTGGCTCAGTCGGTTGAGCATCCCACTTTTGAATTCAGTTCAGGTCATGATCTCATAGTTCTTGGGGTTGAGCCCTGCATCTGGCTCTTGGGATTCTCTCTCCTTTTCTCTCTAACATTCCTGCACTCATGTTTGCATGCTTAAATAGATAAATAAATACATGTAAGACCTGAAACCATAACACTCCTACGAGAAAACAGAAAAAAGATTCCTTGATGGTGGTCTTGGCAATGAGGTTTTTGGATATGACACCAAAAATACAAATAAGAAAAGCAAAATTAAACAAATGGAACTATATTAAACTAAAAAGCTTTGGGGCAGCTGGGTGGCTCAGTCAGTTAAGCATATGACTTCGGTTTAGGTCACGATCTTGTAGTTTGTGAGTTTGAGTCCTGTGGTGGGCTTGGGCCCTGCTTTGGATTCTGTGTCTACCTCTCTCTCTCTCTGCATCTCTCTCTCTCAAAATTAAATAAACATTAAAAAAATTAAAGAAAAAACCAAAAAGCTTTGGCACAGCAAAAGTAACAAGATGAATAAGCAACCAAAGAAATAGAAGAAGATATGTATTTTCAAGTATATGATAAGGGGTTAATATCTAAAATACGTAAAGAATTCCTAAAACTCAGTAGCAAAAACAAAACAAAACAAAACAAAAAGAACAGATAACCCAATTAAAAAGTGGTCATAGGATCTGAATAGACATTTTTTCAGGGGAGATATTCATATGGACAACAGTTACCTGAAAAGGTGCACATCATTAATCATCAGGGAAATGCAAATAAAAGCAAAACCACAATGAAGAGATCATCTCATACCTGTTAACGGGCTATTATAAAAAAGCTAAGATATTACTGTTAGCAAGGATGTAAAAGAAAAGGGAACCCTTGTGACTACTGGTGGGAACATAAACTGGTACAGCCACTATGGAAAACAGTATGGAGGTTTCTCAAAAAATTAAAAATAGAACTACCATATGATCCAGCAATTCTACTTCTGTGTACATATATGACGGAACTGAAATCACTATCTTGAAGAGATATCTACACCCCCATGCTCACTGCAGCATTACTTATAATAGCCAAGTCATGGAAACAACCTGTGCCTACTAATGGATGAATGGATAAAGAAAATGTTATAAATACATATGTAATATTATTCATCCATAAGAAATAAGTAAATCCTGCCATTTGTGACAATATGAATGAACATTGAGGGCATTATGCTAAGTGAAATAAATCAGAGAAGAACAAATACTGTACAACCTCACTTAATATGTGGGATCTGAAAAAAAAACAAATTCAGAAACAGAGAGTAGATTGGTGATTACCAGGGGCAGAGGTAGGGGAAATGGGTGAAGATCAAGGGTACAAACTTCTAGTTATAAAACGAATAAGTCTTGGGGATATCACGTACAACATGGTGACTATAGTTAACAATACTGTAACATATATTTGAAAGTTGCTAAGAAAATAGGTCTTAAAAGTTTCAACCACACAAACACACACACAAATCCTAACCATGTGAGATAGCAAATGTGTTAACTAACCTTACTGTGGTAATCATCTTGCAATTACACACATATCAAATCATCACACTGTACACCTTAAACAATTTTAAAAGATGAAGAACTTCAAACCCTGTGAGACTGCAAAGGTCTCATGCTTGTGAAGCTGGCCCTAAGTCCAGATGGGGGTTTCCAAACCTGGCTCATTGTCAGAATCATCTGAGGAACTTTAAAAAAAAAAAACTGAGATACATTTCACATATCATAAATTTCCCCATTTCAAAGTGCAAAATTCAGTAGTTTTTAGTATATTCACAAAATTTTACAACCATCATCACTATCAAATTCCAAAACATTTTATCCCCCTAAAGGAAATCCCGTACTCATTAGCAGGCACTCCCCATTCTCCCACTTTTGACCACCAATCTATCTCCTGTCTCTATGGATTCGCTTATTCTGACATTTCATATGGAATAAAAAACTATGTGGTGCTTTGTGTCTTCTTCCATTTGGCATAATGCTTTAATGATTCATGCATGTGTAGAATGTACAACATGGACTGTTATTTCATTCCATTTTATGGCTAAATAATACCCCCCCCCACATCGCATTCTGTTTACATGTTGATAGATATTTGGGTTGCATCCACTTTTTGGTTATCATGAATAGGGCTGCTATGAATGTGTACAAGTTTTTGTGTGAACATTTGTTTTCATTTTTCTTGGGTATATGCTTAGGAAGAGAATTACTGGGTTGTAGGTTTAACTTTCTGAAAAATTTCCACACTGTTTTCCGCAGTAGCTGTACCATTTTACACTCCGGCTGGCAATGTAGGTAGAGGGATGAATGAGCAATGGACGTTTCTCCACATCCCTGCCAACACTTGTCATTGTCTATCTTTCTGAGTATGGCCATTCTAGTGGGTATGAAGTGATATCTCATTGTGGTTTTGATTTCTATTTTTAATGCCTAGTCATGTTCAGCATCTTTTCATGTGCTTATTGGCCATTTATGTACTTTCTCTGGAAAAATGTCCACACAGTTCCTTTGCCCATTTTCAAATGGGGTCATCTTTTTGTTGCTGTTATAGAGTTGTAAGAGCTTCTTTTATATTCTAGATACTAGACCTTTATCAGGTATATGACCTGAAAGTATTTTCTCCTATTTTGTAGGAAGGGGTTTAAAAACTATGGATTCCTTAGCATGAAATCAGATCTACTGAATCAGCACCTATAGTTTAACATGTAAAGAGCTTTTCAGGTGATTCAGATGACCCAACAGGCTTGGGAATGAGTAATTCAGCCCAGGTCTTCTCAAAATTTAACTGTATACAAAATTTAATGGACATACAAATCATCCGGAGATCTTAATAAAATTCAGATTTGTGGCAACCAGAACATCACCATTAGAAAACCACAGTAATAACTGTTGCAATCATGAGGAATGTGAGCATCCATGGATTAGAATTAGTGGGCAAAAGTTTAAGGAGAAATAGGATATTTGAACGCCATTAAAGTATTTCCTCTAAAATAATCATTAATTGCAAAAGCAAAGACAGTAACTTTACAGTGGAGAAACTCGGCAGATACCACCTTAACCAAGAGATCAAGGTTCACAGGGCCAGTAGGTAATAAGACATGATACTGAGGGCCCTCTGATACAACATGAGAAAGGCACACCTCTGTGTACTCTGCCCCAAACTGATAACCTCAATCTAATCATGAGAGAACATCAGATAAACCCCAACCGAGGGACATTCTACAAAATACCTAACGAATACTCTTTAGAAGTATCAAAGTAAAAAAAAAAAAACTTAGGAACTGTCACAGATTGGAGGAGATATGGAGACATAAGCACTAAATCTAATGTGGTATGCTGGGCTGAATCCTGAACAAATCAAGACATGGGTGAAAAAGAGGTGAAATCCAAATACACTGTACTTGATAGCATTGTACCAGTGTGCAGTGCCCAGGTTTGATAGCTGTACCATGGTTGAGTAAGATATTAACATTAGGGAAAGCTGAGGGAAAGGTACATGGGAACTTACTGTACAAGTTTTGCAACTCTACTGAAAGTCTAAGACTGTTTCAATATAAGAAGTTTAAAAAGTATATAGGTTCTGATTCTGTAAGTCAGAGTAGACGTTTCCATGAGAAGCTGGTGCTTTGGGTTCCCACATCCCACTCTAAGTAGCAAGAGTCTAGACTACTGTTTTCAGCTGTAATTGTGCATCAGAATCACCGGGCAGATTGTATAAACACAGCTTGCTGGGCCCTACTCCAAGAGTTTCTGATTCAGTAAATCTGGTTGGGGTGGTCCTAAGAATCTGCATTTCTAACAAGTTCTCAGATGCTGCTGCTGCTGAGCTAAGAGAGGTTTCTGTGTTTTTATTTTTTTAAATATATTTTATTTATTTGAGAGAGAGCACGTGCGTGCATACATGAGTTGGGGGAAATAGAGAATCCCAAGCAGGCTTTGCACCATTGAATAACCCGTGAACCATGAGATCATGACCCAAGCCAAAATCGAGAGTCAGATGTTCAAATGACTGAGCCACCCAGATGCTCCAGTTTCTATGTTTTTAGAGGGTTGTAAAAAAAAAAAAATTGGCCTTCAGATATTTACAGAAAATGGTTGCTGAGCCTTGGACCCTTGCTCCTCAGAATGAAGCTATGAAGAGACACTTAGGCCTAGGTCCCACCCCTGAGATTCCCAGTGAGCTGATCTGGCATGTGTCCTTGGCATCAACATTTAAAAAATGCTCCCCATTAAATCCGTTGTGCAACCAGGTTTAAGAACTACTGATTTAAGCTCTCCACCTGCCTCAGAAGACAAATAAAGAAACACAAAAACCTATTTTTCAATTATTCCCAAGTTTGGGGATGAGCCCGAACAACTGTCAAAGGGCATTTCTGCAACTTAAAACTCAGTTACAAAAGCTGGGCTACTATTTTGTGAAAGTTAACAAAACTCAAACATAAATCAGCGTTTCCTCCTCTCACCTATCCCCTCCCAAGTGAATATAAAAGAACACTGAATTATATATCAACAGTAAACACTTGAGGACCCCAGACCCAAAGAAAAAGAAGTGGCACATGCAGTTGTGCACAATGGTCTGAAATAGATCGGCTAGAACATGCAGAGGTGGACCAGAGAAGGAACCAAGGTGAGCGCTGCCCTCTGGGATAAGTGGTAGGTAAGAGAGCCGCAAAGTGCTGGAAAGCTGGTGGAAGGGATGGAGAGGTACAGGGCTGAGAAATGGAGTGGTGTTGAGGTACCTGAAGAAATGCCACAGAGTGCCTTTGGCTTCATCATAACCTCAACACATCTCAGTTTCCCACTTGAATGTAATTAGGGCCAACAGTCCCTCTAACATTTGACCAAACCCTTCACACTCTTACTCTTTGCCTATTACTCACTCCTCTGCCAAAGACGAAAGCTTTTAGCTGTAGTGTGCTGTCCTTGCTCAAGGAATCTGAATGCCTTCATCTTAATTCCAACTGCTAAGCCTCCTCCAGGAAGCACTCTGCCCCTTGGGAGAAAAGTCCGGGTTTGCTCTCCTACCTGTGCTCTCCTCAGCCTGATTGAAGCCGCAGATCTGGCAGATGCTTTGGACCCACTTATTCATGTCCTCCTCCGTCTCGGCCACCAGATAGAAGGTGCGCTCGCTGGTCTTTATGTCAAACACAAAACTATCCTGCAGCTCCTTCTTGTTGAAGGTCAGGCCTGCATCCACCTGCTCACAGAAGTTCAGGTTGATGATCCTCAAGGGTTTCTTAGAGTGATCATTCTTATAGTATTCCAGAACATCAGGGTCACCGCTCATCCGGCCACTCCGCAGGATAAACCATCGTTTCTTCCAGGCCTAAGGAGGAAGGAGGAAAAGAGGGGGAGAAGGTCATTAGTGAGGTCAAAGCTTCTCACAGGTGTTCAAAAATCACTAGATTAAGGATGGGGACTGTTGCATTTGCAGGCTGAACACGGCCCTTATTTCTCTTTCATACTTCACCACAGTTTAAAAAATGGAGGAGATTTTAGAATGCATGTTAGCACAACACTTCACTATGGAAACAGGGTCATGTCATTCTGAAACGAGATGTGGCATTCCAATTGTTTAGATTAAGAACTTGGAGACTAAAACATTTTTGGGCCATTATTCTCTAAGTTAGAATATAGATTCAAACTCATAGTACTTTTAGTCAGGGTGGAACTTGGAAAACCACAGCATCTCAGTATATGGGTGGGGACCCCACCAAGTCATGGTGAGTGGAAGCATTATCACACACACAAGCAGAAGAAAAACAATTCCCTACTTTTTAGTATATTGTGCTTTTAAAACAAATGATGATGCCTTGGAAGAATCACCTAGAAAGCCTTCTAAAACTTCTCTGAAGTAAAGGATGTCTGGGTGGCTCAGCTGATTAAGTGTTCCAACTCTCGATTTAGGCTCAGGTCGTGATCTTGCAGTTTGTGAGACAGAGCCCTGTGCTGGGCTCTGTGCTGACAATGCGGAGACTGCTTGGGATTCTCTCCTCCTCTCTCTCTGCCCCTCCCCCACTCATGCTCTCACTCTCTTAAAATAAATAAATAAAAATTTAAAATAATAACTAAAAACTTCTCTGAAGCACACAACTTCAAGATTTTCTTTCACTGTCTTGCTCCTTACAATAGCCCAAGTACTTGTAGTAGGGCCTTGGACATCTTAAGTCCTCAATACGATTCACTGAATGAATAAACTCCTTGTATCATTTCATACTATAGAATTTAACGATTGATTACATATTCTCTTATCCTGTCTCATATATTCCATCTCTTCAACAGACTGAGTAAGTTGTGAGCAGACACCACACAAAGAAGTAAAAAGCTGCTTCTTGTAATAGCCTTGGGTTGAGGCTATGCTTAACCACTTATATGCTGTGTGATCTGCAGATTGAGTCATTTACTACTTTGGAGATTGCCTCATGTGTAGAATGAGACTCAACATCACCACCACCTGCCCTACCTAGCCAATAGGGTTTTTGTTATGCAAATGCACCTACATCACTTGGTACAAATCCTGAAGCACTATAATGGCCAAGGACTGGATTACTGTATTGTATATGGGGTCCCAGGCTGCCCCCAAATCCTGCTACAGTTACTGAGTCTACGATTTTCTCTTTCTCTTTGGCAACAGTCTCTGAGCTTCTCTCTCTTTAAACGTCCAACATGGCTACTCTTTAGTTTCATGAGAAAATATAAGCAATTGAGACAATTTACACATGCTCCATCACCAAAATTTGCTGATCTGCTTGCATCTGGAGCAAAGTAGCCTGTTATTAGGGAGCATGCACAGTTCATCCAATCTAAAGCCAATGTGCTTCCATTTGTATGCCCCTCTCACCTACAAGGGGACCAACACCACTGTATGATTCTCCCATTCTCTGGAATCACTGCATTTTCCCTCCCTACTAGGATCATTCCCATCAGGACACCAATATCCCCCATCAGGCAAAAATGTAAACTTGACTTAATCCCCTATTCCCCTCCAGTGATGGTTCAGTTTTCTGATCTGTTTTAGAGTAAAACCTCAAAGAGTTTTATATACTACTGGATCTTTGTCTCCTTTCTTCCCATTCTTTTGTGAAAAGCAATCTAATCAGGCTGCCTCACCACTGCCACTGACATAACAAAGTTCTCAAAGCCTTCAAAGCCACTAAAGCAACTTTTGGGTTTTACTTGATCTCTTAACAATGCCTGATAATGGTTTATTCTGTCCTCTTTGAAGGACCTTCTTCTCTTGGCTCCCCTTCAACTTCCCTTCTATCTCCCCAGCCTCTCTTTTTGAGGCTCCAGTGCCCGTTCCTTCTCATCTCCCTGACCTCTAAATATTGGAATGCGTCCATGATCATTTCCCAGTCTGTCTCTCCTCTCTCTACACCCATACTCTAAGTTATTTTATTCAGTTTCACAGCTTTTTTTTTGTCTATGATTTCTTTTTTAGTATTTTTTATTTTTGTATATAGTTTATTGTCAAATTGGTTTCCATATAACATCCAGGGCTCTTCTCCACAAGTGCCCTCCTCCATGACCATCATCCCCTTCCCCCCACCCCCTTCAGTCCTCAGTTCACAGCTTTAAAGACCATCTAATTGCTGCACTTCCCAAATGTATCTCTCCAGCCCAGATCCTTCTACTGAACTCCACAGTCTTATATCCAACTCTTCATTAATAAGCACCTTAAAGCCAATGTGCTCAGAACTGAGTTCTTGATATCCTCCAAGCCTGTTCTTCCTGCAATCTTTCCCGTATCAGTTAATAGCAGCTCCAGCCTTCAGATGCTCAGATCTAATAGGTCATCATGGACTCCCTTCTTTCACATTCCACATCTACAACAAATCCTGTTGGTTCAAGCAGTTCAAGCCACCTCTACAATCTGGTCTCTTCACACCTTCACTGTTGTTCACTGCATCTAGCTCCCTATCTGCAGTCCTCCTGCTTCCACCCTTTCATCCTGCAACTGATGCTCAACATGGAAGCTGACATAAATCAGATCGTGTCACTTCTCCACACAAACTACCCAGAGGCTGCCCATCTCAGAGTAAAAGCCAAAGTCTGCACAATGGCCAACAGGTCTGACGTGATGGTCATCTCTCTCCCATCTCACATCTTGTACCTCATCTCTGGCCACATTGCCTTGGCCATTCTGCTGTAGCCACACTGGCCACATACTTCTGTCTCAGGGTCTTTGCTCTAGGTGTTCCCTCTGCCTGGAAAACTCTTCCCCCAGATGTCCTTCCTTCAAGTCTCTATTCAAAAGTCCCATTAATGGGGCAGCCATTCTTAACAACCCAGCTCTCACACTCTCTTTCCTCCTCACTCCACAACACTTGTCTTACTAGTATGCACACCACCTAAAATGCCACATTTCTGTTGAATATCTGTATCTACCTCCCAAAATGTAAACACAAACAATGATTTTCTTTTAATCCCATGCTGCATCTTCAGTGTTTTGAATAGTGCCTGACATGGTTGTCAATAACTATGTACTGGATGAATTAGTTGAATAATTATTTCCTTACATGAACTCCATACAGCATCCAGTAGGTTATGGGGATATAACTCATGCTTAATAAGCCTTACATCAAAATGAATATAAGGTGTAGCCAGATAGGATCGAGCTGGGAAAAACAAAAAATAAGAACTATATATTTACAGTCACCTAAAATCTTGCCCAGGTCACTGGCTGATAGAACTGTGTGTGTGTGTGTGTGTGTGTGTGTGTGTGTGTGTGTGTAGCAGGTGCATGCATATACATCGAAGTTTGTGGGTAGCAATATCTTTTAAAAATGCACCTTGCTACCCACAAAGATATTGTTAATAGTTTAGCTCGTGTTTCAGTTGCTGTGTCCCCTTCAGTGCTGGTCTCTGCAGAAAGAGCGGTCTCCAAATCACTGGTGTGCAGGTACAAGCATAAACACACACACAGACACCCACAGAAACAAGAAAAAGGTGTTTGCTACAGATAACATCGGAACCTGTCTGGTTCTGCTTCCAAGGAAGCAGTGTAGACTGATAAATGACTGCTTATAAAATGCTGATAAATTTATGACCGAGCAGGCAAAGCTGTCTAGTCCCAAATTCAGATCCCTCTTCTGCCACACCATTTCTCTCCAAGTCTATGCACATTTTGTTTTTTAAATCAAACAACTGAGAACACAAGTATAACCAACTCCATAGAGTCTGGCTCCAGTGACAACTTCTCTGATTCCCGCAGCTGAAATGGATCTCTACTTCTTCTGAACCTTCATAACACTTTTTATGTACTTTTTATGGCCTGTCGTTTTTTTTTTTTTTACAACATATTACAGATATTTTGGAATTTGTTGTTTCTTCCCAAGTAGATTATGAACAACATCTCTATCCTTGTGTGAATCTTCATGGTAGGCATTTTGCTAAGTGTTACTAAACAAGGCTCTTTATCACTGACATTTTCTTATTTCTCTTGCCTCATTTATGCCTCCTTCCTTGCTTTCTTCTTTCCATCCATCCATCCAATCATCCATCCAACAAATATTTGTTTAGTCATACTATGCTACTAAAAGGCAGTATTATAGATGCTGAGAATAAAGCATGAATTCCTGGTCTTACAGAACTTAATACAGTGCATACCAAATTACATATTATTCTCCAAATATGCCATATAATTGCATGATTTCCTGTCTTTGCACAAGCTACTGTATCTTTCTAGAATGAGTTTAACCTCACCTATCTAGAAAATTCCTATGTTCCTTCAGTGTCAGTTGAAGTATCACATGCCCTAGAAGGGCTTTACTAACTTCCCTGGGTAGAGCTGGTGCTCCTGTCTTATATTCCCTTAATAACTTGTGCTTTCTTTGGCATTCAATTGTTTATATATCTTCCTCCCCTTTAAGCTCTGAACATCTTGAGGTTAGGGTCCCTTCTGGCCAAAAGTTACTTGGCAAAGTGTTTGGCCTATATGAGAACTCAGTAAAGATCTGTTGACTTTCTTCATCCTATTGATATATTAATTTACTCAAGCTAATAAATGCGACTTAAATATATATATTTTCCCAGAAGTAGGAAAGGAGGACAGCAAGAGAATTACAGCAAAGAGATTAAGAATGATAAAGGTATACTATAGATTTTATATGATGTGAGTTCTTTACCTTCTTGTTCCCTTCATTCTGATATGAACAGTGACCATGTAATAAATGTTTATTTATTTATTTTATTTATTAATCTCTACACACAACATGGGGCTTGAATGCACGACCCCAAGATCATGAGTCAATGCTCTTCCAACTGAGGCAGTCAGACACCTCTGATTATGTACTAAATATTTATAAGGAAATCTGGGACCTTCAGCTTGAAAGTGTCCCATGATACAGAATTGAAAAATTACTGGTGGATTACTGACACACAAATGCAAGGAGAACACAAGACCTGAATATGTTATTAAGAAGAAGGTTTTTCTCAGGACTATTCTTATCCATACAAGATCTCTTAACAAAAATTAAGTCAAAATGGATAATGGACTTAATATATAAAATACAAAGAAATCATCAAGATATAAAGTGAATTATATAACATAACCAACTGAGGGTTATCTCAAGGATGTAAAACTAATTCAATATTTGAAAATCAATCAGTGTATTCCACCATATTAATAAAGAAAAACCACATGGTCATATCAATCAATACAGAAAAAAGCATTTGACAAAACTTGACCCCTATTTATAATAACAACACTTAAAAAAAATAGGAAGGGAGGAGCTTCCTTAATTTAATAAAAGAGCACCAACAAAAGATCAACACCAACCTTCTACTCTATATTGAAAGAATGAATGCTTTCCCCCTAAAACCGGAAACAAGGCAAGGATGTCTGCTCACTCTCTTCATTCTTGCTGAAAGTTCTATTAAGGGCAATAAGGTAAGAAATGGATGTAAAAGACATATAGAGGGGCACCTGGGTGGCTCAGTCGGTTAAGCATCCGGCTTCAGCTCAGGTCATGATCTCACAGTTCATGCGTTCAAGCCCCACGTCGGGCTCTGTGCTGACAGCTAGCTCATAGCCTGGAGCCTGCCTGGGATTCTGTGTCTCCCTCTCTCTCTGACCCTCTCCTGCTTGCACTGTCTCTCTCTGTCTCTCAAAAATAAATTAAAAAAGCAAAAATTTAAAAAAAAAGAAAAAAAAAGACATATAGATTGGAAAAGAAGGGAAAAAAAACTGTCCCTCTATGCAGGTGATAAAATTTTCCACATAGAATATCCCAAGGAATTTAGGGGAAAAAAAGACCTAAAAAATTCCTGGGACTAATGAGTCAAGCAAGGTCACAGGATACAAATGAACATATAAGAATCCATTTGCTTTAATATACTAACAGCAAACATGTGGGCATAGAGAATAAAAATAAGATTCTATTTTTAGTTTGTTTTTAAAAAATGAAATATGTAAATCTAACAAAATATGTACAGGACATGTATGCTGACAGCTATACAATGCTGATGCAAGAAAAAAAAAACCCAAAATATCACATTCATGAATCAGAAGACTCAATATAGTACCTCTCCCCAAACTGATGCTCAGGTTTAATACAATTTCAAAATCTCATCAAGAGTTTTTACAAATATAAAGAAAATTACACTAAAATGTATATAAGGAAGGCAAAGAAAGTGCATAGCTAAGACAATTTTGAAAAAGATGATAAAAGAGGGGTTCTTAATTAACTAGGTTCCAATAATTATTTTATATACCTACAGTTCTCAAGACTATGTGGTATTGGCAGAGGGACACACACATAGAACAAAGAAACAGAACAGAGAACCCAACAACCCAACAAATATGCCCAAGTTCTTTCTTTCTTTCTTTCTTTTAATTTTTTTAAATGCTTTTTATTTATTTTTGAGAAACAGAGAGAGACAGTGCAAGCAGGGGAGGGTCAGAGAGAGAGGGAGATACAGAATCTGAAGTAGGCTTCAGGCTCTGAGCTAGCTGTCAGCACAGAGCCCAATGCGGGGCTCAAACCCACGAACCGTGAGATCATGACCTGAGCTGAAGTCAGATGCTTAACCAACTGAGCCACCCAGGCGCCCCCCAACTTATTTCTACAAAGGCGAAAAAGCAATTCAGTGGAGGAAAGATAGCCATTTCAGTAAATAATGATGAAGCAATTGGATATCCATAAAGAACTAAACGGACCTGAATCTAAATCTGACCTCTTATATAAGAACTAACTCAAAATGAATGATGGACTTAAATGTAAAACTATAAAACATTTAGAAAAAAAATACTGAAGAAAATCTATCAGGTTTAGGGCTAAGAAAGAGTTCTTAGACTTGACACCAAAAGTGGAATCCATAAAAGGCAAAGCTTATAAATTAGACTTCAGTGAAATGTAAAACTTCTACTAAG
>NC_043710.1:59305348-59360993 GCF_006229205.1 Suricata suricatta
TAAACAAAAGCCCAGGTCAAAATGGCTTCACAAGTGAATTTTACCAAACATTAAAGAAGAGTACATAACTATTTGTCTCAAACTATTTAAAAACATTGGAAAAGGAAGGAAAGCTTCCAAATTATTTCTATAAGGGCAGCATTACTCTGATACCAAAACCAGAAAAAGATGCTACAAAACAAAACTATAGGCCAGTACCTCTGATGGACATAGATGCCAAAATCTTCAACAAAATATCAGCATACTACATTCAACAAAGCACTGAGATCATTTACCACAATCAAGTGAGAATTATTATGGGGGTGCAGGGATGGTTAAATACCCACAGATCAAGGAGACAAAATGAAGGATTAAAAATCCCAACAAAGTCGGTTTTGAGGGAACACACCTCCACATAATAAAAGCCATATATGAAAAACTCACAGCAAACAGATTCAACGGTGAAAAACTGAATACTTTTCCTTTAAGATCAGGAAAAATGAATGTCCACCTTGCCACTTTTGTTCAATATAGTACTGGAAGTCCTAGCCTGCATCAACCAGATGAGAAAAACAAAAGGCATCCAGATTGGTGAAGAAGAAATAAAACCTTCACTATTTGCAAATGACAGGATACTATACATAGTAAATCCTAAAGATTTTACTGAAATACTATTAGAATTGATAAATGAATTCAGTAAAGTTTCAGGATACAAAATATATAGAAATATTTTGTATATTAGTGTTCCTATACACTAATAGTGAGGTAGTAGAAAGAGAAATTAAGAAATAACCCCATTTACAATTGTACCAAAAAGAATACTTAGGAATAAATTTAACCAAGGAGGCAAAAGCCCTATACTCTAAAAACTATTAGAAATTCATGAAAGAAACTGAAGATGATATAAATAGATATGCCATGCTCATGAATTAGAAAGAGTATTATTGTTAAAATGGCCAGACTGCCCAAAGCAAATGACAGATTCAATATAATCCCTATCAAAATACCAGAAGGATTTTTAAAAAACTAGAATAATACTAATGATGGTGCTACAAAGGAACCTGGATAGCCAAAGCACTTCCTTTTAAAAAATATTTTGAGAGAGAGAGAGAGCAAGTGATAGAGTGAGCGAGCAGAGGAGGGTCAGAAAGAGGGAGGGAGGGAGATCGAGAGAGTGGGAGGGTGCGTGGGAGGGAGGGAGGGAGGGAGGGAGGGAGGGAGAGAGAGAGAGAGAGAGAGAGAGAGAGAGAGAGAGAGAGAGAGAATATGAATCCCAAGCAGGCTCCATGCTGTCACTGCATAGTCTGCCACAGAGCTCAACATGGAGCCTGATCCCATGAACCATGAGATCATGACCTGAGCTGAAATCAAGAGTCAGATGCTTAACTGACTGAGCCACAAAGCGACCCTAGCCAAAGCAATCTTGAGAAAGAACAAAGATGGAGGCATTATATCCCAGATTTCAAGATATACTACAAATAGGGGCACCTAGGTGACTCAGTAGATTAAAATACACTACAAAGCTACAGTAATCAAAACAGTATGGTACTGGCACAAAAATAAGCACATAAATCAACCAAATAGGGTAGAGAGCCCAGAAGAAACTCATGCTTATACAGTCAATTCATCTATGACAAAGGAGTCAAGAATATACAATGGAGCAAAGACAGTATATTGTCTCTCTTCAATAAATGATATTGGGAAAACTGGAGAGCTTTATGAAAAGAATGAAATTTCTTACAAAACTGAAAATGGATTCAAGATCTAAATGTGAGACCTGAAACCATAAAACTCCTAAATGAAAACACAGTCAGTAGTCTCTTGGACATCAGCCTTAGCAATATATTTATAAATAGTTCTCTTCAGGCAAAATAAACAAAACCAAAAAAACAAGTGCAACCACACCAAAATAAAAAGCTTTCACATAGTGAAGGAAGCCATCAACACAACAAAACAAAAACAACCTACCGGGTGGGAAAAGATATTTGCCAATGATTTATGTGATAAAGGGTTAATATAAAAAAATATAAAGAATTTATGCAACTCAACAGCCAAAAGAAAAAAATCTGATTAAATATGGGCATAGGACCTGAACAGATACTTCCCTAGAGAACACCTACATATAGTTAACACAGACAAATGAAAAGATGCTCAACATTAGTAATCATCTGGGAAATGCAAATAAAACCACAATGAGATTCACTTCACACCAGTAAGAATGGCTATTATCAAACAGACAAGAAATAATAAGTGTGGGCAGGGATGTGGAGAAAAGGGAACCCTTGTGCTGCTGCTGAAACTGTAAATTGGTACAATCACTGTGGAAAATGGTGATTCCTCAATAAATTAAAAAAGAACTACCATATGATCTAGTAATTCAGCTACTGGATATTTACCCTTTCCCCCACCCAAACCCCTGAAAACACTAATTAAAAAATATACATGCTTATCTATATTATTTTCAGCATTATTTACAACAGCCAAGATAGGGAAACAATCTAAATGTCCATCCACAGATGAATGAATAAGTATGTGGTGTATACACACACACACACACACACACACACACACACACACACGAATGTTATTCAACACCCATTAAAAGAGATCTTGCATTTGAGACAGTATGAATGTATGGAAAGTGTATTATGCTAAATCAAATAAGTCAGAGAAAGACAAATACCATGTGATTTCACTTATCTGTGGAATCTAGAAATCAAAACAAGCAAACAACAGCAACTACAAACCAGAAACAGACCCATAAATGTAGAGAACTGGTAGTAGCCGCAGCGGTAGATGTTGTGGGGTTAGGGGAAAGTGTGAAATAGTTGAAGGGAGTAAAGAGGTATAAACTTTCAGTCATAAATAGGTGATGGAGATGAAAAGTACAGCATAGAGAATATAGTCAATAAAACTGTAACAGAGCTGTATGATGACAGATGGTAACTACACTATCATGATGAACATTGCATAGTGTACGAAAATGTCAAACCACTATATTGTACACCTCAAACTAATAACAATGCAATAACATATACTTTAATAATAAAAAACTTTTAAAATTAAGATAAAAAGACAAGGTTTTGAGTGGGAGAAAATACTTGCAAACCACATATTCAACAAAGAATAATATCTGGTAACATACAGAGAACTATCAACACTCAACAGTCAGAAAACGGAATTAGGACAAGGGCAAAAGACACCAAAGGGACACCTCACTGAAGATAATATTTAGATAGTAAATCTTTACATGTGTAAAGATGCTCAATATCTTTGTTCTGGAAACAGAAATTAAAACACAATTAGATATTACTGATCTAACAGAATGGATAAAATAAAAAATTCTAACAACACAAAATGCTGGCAATGAAGCAGAGAAAACAGGTCACTCAATATTGCTGATCAGAGTCTAAAATGATCACACTGCCCTGGGTGGCTTCGTTGGTTAAGGGTCTGACTCTTGATTTTGGTTCAGGTTATGATCTCTCAAGTTCATGGGATTGAGCCCTTTGTAGAGCTCTGTGCTGACAACACTGAGCCTGCTTGAGATTCTCTCTTTCCCTCTCCCTCTGCCTCTCTCCCATCCCCATAAATAAATAAATAAATAAGAATCTAAAATGATATAGCCATCCTGGAAAGCAGTTTGGCCATTTCTTAAGAAAAACTAAACATACAACTACTATATACCTCAGCAACTGTTCTGCTGGGTAGTTATCCCAGAGAAATAAAGATTTATATTCATACAAAAATTTTTACATGAATGTTTATGTAAGTTTTATTTATAAGAACTCCAAACCAGAACAATCTAAATGTCCTTCAATAGGTGAATGGTTAAATAAACTGGGGTACCATAGGATACTACTCAGCAATAAAAAGAATAAAGCCTTGACACATGCAAAGTCTTGAATGAATCTCCACAGAGTTATGCAGCATCAACGAAGCCAATCCCAAAAGGCTACATACTGCCAATTTCCACTCAAGTGCCATTCTCGAAATGACAAAATTTAGGAATGGACAGAAGATTAGTGGTTGTGAGTGGTTAAAGAAAGAGTTTGGAGTAGGACAGATGTCAGTGTGCCTATAAATGGGCAGTACAAGAGATTTCTGTGGTGATGGAAATGTTCTGTATCTTGACTGTATCAATATCAACATTCTTGTGATATTGGAGTACAGTTTCAGAAGATATTAGCATTGTGGGGAAACTAGTTGAGGGTATGTGGGGTCTCTCTATTATTTTTACCACTACATATGAAAATAAAATGATCTCAAAATAAAGTTTAATTAAAAGGAAACTGATCCACAAGAGAATCAGAATGTTCATAGATAGGAAACATATTTGAAGAAAACCATGAGGAGGAAAGGACTATTTCTCATGGAGATCATGAGCTCTCAAAGGATCATGGAGAGAAAAGTTGTTAATAGCAGATTAATGACTATGACCAGATCCAGCTATCCTCAGTATTTCCTAATCAAGGATAGGGATGGGATCTTAGAGATTCACACTGTGAAAATATGAATAAACTTCAGAGTTCAGGCTTCTGAGCAGGAGGACACAAAATGTAGTAGACCAAGAGTCATCAGTATTTCTGAACCTTCCAAACTACATGCCAGCTCAAGGGATTCTATCTAGACTGTCAAGGCAAGGCCTTGGGGAATAAAAGTTCCCAGAGAAACAATAAAAGTAAGATGCCAATCAGCTACTCCTATTTTTCTGTGTAGTAGCAAGCCTCCAAAATAGCCCCCAATGAGTCTTATTTTCTGGTATAGTCTTATGTAGTCCCTTCCCATACTGAATAAGGATGACCAACAGGATATTGCATAAATGACAGTGTGCAACTTTGAAGGCTAAGTAATTAAAGCTTCTTCCTGTTCTCCTTTGGCTCAGCTGCCATGTTGTGAAGACACTCAAGCAGTACTGAAGAGGAGTGCACACAGTGAGGAACTAAGTAAGGCCTCCTGTCAGCCATGTAAATGAGTCATTCTTAGAAGCAGATACTTCAGCCTCAGCCACGCCTTCAAATGCCTGCAATTTTACTGCAATTTCATGAGACACCCTGAGCCAAATCCACCAAGCTAAAATGCTCCTAAATTCCAGACTCACAGAAACCATAAGAAATAATAAATATTTATTGTTGTTTTAAGCCAGGAAGCTTTAAACCATTTGTTATGCTGCAATAAACAACTAATACATTCTACTTTCCATTACCAGTGCTAGGTGGGTATAACCAAAGGTAACCACTGGGAGGAAAGCCTGTCTATTTAGAAGACTAAAAGCAGGTTGAGCCTAAAAGATAGACAAATAGGCCAATGGAACAGAAGACTTCAGAAACAGATCCACACATACTTTATCACTAGATTTAGGAAAAAGCTGAAACTACAGTGCTATAAAGAAGAGAACTGTCTTTTTAATAAGTGGCAATAGGCACTTTGATAACTATGGAGAAAGATTCTTCTTCTTTTAAGTGATTGTTTATTTTTGAGAGAGAAAGAGAAAGAGTGCACCAGCAGGGGAAGGGCAAAGGGAGAGCAAGATAGAGTACCAAGCAGGCTCCTCACTGTCAACACAGAGCCAGACGTTGGGCTCAGTCTCACAAACCATGATATTATGACCTGAGCTGAAATCAAGAGTTGGGTGCTTAACTGACTGAGCCACCCACGTGCCCTGAAATATTCTTAATCTTTTTCATATGTGAAAGTTAATTTTAGATCATTATAAATCCAAATGTGAAAGATACAACATTATAAAGCATTTAGAGGAAAATGTCTTGATGGCTTTGGGGGAGGCAAATTTCTTGAATACTCAAAAGTTACTAATAAGAGAAAAAGTGATCAATATTATTACATTATACTTAGTGTCTGGTCATCAAAAGGCAGCATCAACAGGATGAAAAACCAAGTGAGTAAGAGGAGATATTTGAAATACATGTATTCACTGAAGACTCATATTCAGAATGTATTAAAAAAAACCCTAAATTCTACATATTAGCAGGAAAAAGACCACTTAATAGAAAAATGGGCAAAGGATATGAATAGGCACTATACAAAAAGGAAGACATCCATCCAAAATGCAGTAAGCATATAAGAAGTTCTTGATTTCATTAGTCATTGCAAAATGCAAATTAAGACCACAGTACACCCACCAGAAAGGTTATAACAACAAAGGCTGATAGTAATAAGCACTGTCAAGAATATGGAGAAACAAGCTCTGCATACCCTTTTAGTAAGAGTCTTAAGTTAGTATAACCACCTTGGGAGACTATGGCAGTATCTACTAAAGCTGAACATACACCCCAGGACTCCATAATTCAACTCCTAGGTACATCCCTAAATAATTATGTACATATATCCACCAAAATCCATGTACAAGTATGTCCAATACAACACTTTTCAGAATTGCCCATATCATGCTTGCCTTTCTGCTTATTTCAAGTGCTTATTATGTATAGATAGACTACTGTCCTAGTTTCCTAATTAAATACTTATAAAATATATTCAGTTTAATCTTCTAGTTTTTTAAAATAGTTATTTTTGAGAGAGGAGGAGAGAGAGCATGAGCAAGGGAGGGGAAGAGAGAGGGGAAAGAGGATCTGAAGTGGGCTCTGTGCTGACAGCAGAGAGCTGAATGTGGGACTTGAACTCATGAACCATAAGATCATAACCTGAGCCAAAGTTGGACACTTAACCAACTGAGCCATCCAGGCATCCCTACTCTTCCAGTTTAATCAGAGCAAAACTCGGATCACATTACTCCTCCCACTATCCAAAATTTTAATGGTTTCCCATCACTTGCATAGCAAAGTTCAAATTCTATGGCTTAGTTTTTTTAATTAAAATTTTTTTTGACACTTAGATCAATGGAACAGAATAGAGAACCCAGAAATGGACCCATAAACATATGGCCAAGCCATCTTTGACAAAGCAGGAAAGAATATTCAATGGAATAAAGACAGTCTCCTCAGTAAGTGGTGCTGGGAAAACTGGACAGTGACATGCAGAAAAATGAACCTGGACAACTTTCTTACACCATGCACAAAGATACACTCAAAGTGTATGAACGACCTAAATAAAAGACAGGAAGCATTCAAAATCCTCAAAAAGAAAGCAGCCAAAAACCTCTTAGACCCAGTTCTGTCTCTGTGAATTGGGCTACTTCTATATGGGGAATCATACAGTATTTGCCCTTTTGTGACTGGCTTATTTCACTTAACATGAGGTCTTCAATGTTAATCCATGTTGTAGCATGTGTCAAGATTTCATTCCCTTTTAAGGCTGAATAATATTCCATTATATATAGATGTCACATTTTGTTTATCCATTCCATCTGCTGATGGACTTGAGTTCTGTGGCTCAGTTTTAGAGCCTTTACAATTTAGCTCAAACCTACATTCCCATCTCATTTATACTCCTTTATTTATACTGTGATACATACATACATACATACATACATGTATGTACACACACATCTTCAGACTCTCAATTTCCCTCTGTCTGAAAAGCCTCCCCATATTCCCTCCTTTCTAAATTGTCTACAATTTTTCTTATATTTGAATGCTATCCTTTAATGTCATCATGTTTGATCTTCCTTCCATTGAGGTTCCAACATCTAGAACTCTGTCAGACAGAGGGTCTTATCTTCCCTTCCCTGGAACCTCACACAGGGCCTTCCTTCAGTGCATGAGTGCCCTTATTCAGTGAACTTGCTAAATTTCATTAAAACACAAGTATACATACTTATATACTTAAATATCTCATCATGACGTTTTTCTTGTTTTCAATAATAAACTGTAACTTTATTTAAACTGTCACTTAAAAATATCAAAGAGACAATATAAGAATTAGAGGCTATCACTTCCTTCCTAACTCCTGTACAACCCAGCCAGGCAAAAGGAATCCTATTACTTCAGAGCAACAAAAACTCAAACCAAGAGCACAAATGCACAGAACTAAGGAAAGCAGGAGCGAGGTGCTATGGAGTGGGATGAGAAAAGCCTGAGCCCAGAGTGAAAGACCCAAATTACAGTCCTTTTTCTTGCTCTATAAACTTGGACAATTTTTTTAAGTTTCCTAAGCCTCAATAACCATGTATATAAAATAGGAAAATACAAAATTAATAATATTGCAGAGTAATAAGTAAAATGAAAAAACATAAAAGTACCTAGAACCAACCTTGGCATGATAGGTGCAAAGTACATAGTTCTTGAATCAAAAGCAGTCCAAGGAGATGTGTGAGATCATGAAATTGGCAAAAGAGTTATTGTTATGAAAGATCCCCAGATTTTCCACTCAATTTTTTTCTTCTCAATTACTATTAAGACGACATTAAGTGTCTGACTCTTGGTTTTGGATTGGGTCATGATACCACGGCTCCTGAGTTTTAGCCCCACATAAGGCTCAGTGTGCTAATAGCATGGAGTCTGCTTGGTATTCTCTCTTTTCCTCTCTCTCTGCCCCTCCCATGCTCACAAACTTTCTCTCTCCCAAAATAAATAAACTAAAGAAAAAAAAAAGGCATTATCTTTTCCTCCTCCTTGCCCTGCATCACACATCAGTAACTGCTCTGAATTCTGCCTCTTTTGGTTAAAGCTATGACTCTTCTTCAGTCTCTCAAGTTCAAAATTAACTACTTCCACTCAGTTCTTCCTGCTACTTCACTGCTCATATGAAATCATCAAGCTCTTTTGTAGCATTCAGTAAAACAAGCACAAATTCTGCTAAATGTTTTGAGGGATAAAGAGGCAAGATTAATTACTTTCAAGTAACTTATTAATTTACAGTGTTGCAGAAACAAAAGACATGAACACATGTTCCTAAAATCAGAAGCAAATTTTGGGGCACCTTTCTGGCTCAGTTGGTAGAGCATTGATGCTTCATCTCAGGGTCGTGAGTTCTAGCCTCATGTTGGGTGTGGGGGCTACTTAATTAAAAAAAGGTGGGGGGAATTTTCAGAAATACCATAAAAAGAGATATAATATGCTACTAGACCACTGAAGCAGGGAATCAACTTTGGTTGAGACATGGAGAGAGAAAGGGAGAAAGAGAAATATGAATGAATATGGACAATGAAGAAGATAGGGTGTGGCATATAGTTTTGGGAAGGAAGGAGAAATGGACATTTCTTCCAGAGCACACAATATGACCAAGGCCTGGGTATGGGAACAGGTAAGACAAGTTCAGAAAATATGGAATAGTCTCTTTCAAGTGTAGAAAAGGAGAAAAAGAAGAGATTAGTGATCCTGGAAAGCCTTCAACACCACCCTAAGAAATTCCGTCTTTCCTTTATTGGTACTGGGGAGCCAATAAAGAGAACAGATCAGCAGAGAAGTAACTGTGGCTGTGCTGTTATCTGGCAGAATGATAACGACAAACCATAGCAAGGAAAAATGAGAAGCAGAAAAAACTATATGGAAAGTTGTTGCCGTAGCCTGCAATCCTGAAAGAAAATGGCAAGGAGACAAAAAGAGAAAGGCAGGAAGGCACTTTATTCAACAATGGGGCTTAAAGAAGTATAGTATATAGGTGTAGGGGCCTATTCTCAGGAAAGTTAGAACCTTCCATTTGTGTCTGTGATTAAGAGAACACCACCATCTTCTCTGATGAAACACAAGTGACTGTTTTCCTTTTGTACCCAAATCCAGTCAAAAGAACTGAAAAACAAAAAACAACCAAAACCATTTCACAAGCATGGAGACCACAGACACACACTGTGGGTACGATCTGGAAATTGCATCATTCCCATTGCTGAGAGGATTGCATGTCGCACGTGAACCTGCCTTGTTCATTACATTAGATTCCAAGGTAGCATGTAGAATGAGGCCGTAACTCCTTCCTGTTGCTCTTGGCACCTAGAACACATAGTTGGGAGGAGGGGCAAGTTAGCTTTACACTGGCCATACTGCATAGGATGTTGTGTTTAGTTCTGGCGGTGGTGATGGGACTTGAAATCCTATAGTACTAGGACTCAGTGAGCTTCTGCCTGGAGTCATGATCATAGTATTCTAACATATAAGGGGCTGACATATGGAAGAGCAATTCGATTTATTTTGGGTGATCCCACATTCTAAAGTTGAACTATTGCCAACAGGCACAGGCTATAGAAAAGCATATTTTGGCTCAGTTTAAGTAAGAATTTTCTGGGAGCGGTCCAAAGCAGGCCCCTTGGAAGCTGGGGAACTACTCAGCATTGGAGATACTGAAGGCCAGGGGTCAGCAAACTTGTTCTGTAAAGGGCAGAGAGTAATTCTTTCAGGCTCAGCAGGCCATATAGTCTTTCACAACCACTCAAATCCATAGTTGCAGAAAAGCCACAATTTGTAAGCAAACAGGAATGGCTGTATTCCAATAAACTATGTAGAAAAGGGGGTACTGGGCAAGATTTTTTTTGCTGACCCCTGGCTTAGGCTAAGGGTGGGGACGGAGACTGAAAGGGGCTCAATCAGTAGATCAGTAGAATCAGTAGAGAGACAAGGAACTAAGGTCTCTTCCAATTTTGAGAGTCATATGTATTTATAGCCAAGAAAATCTAATTCTGTAACACCTCATTCAATCAGATTATTTAGATTCTTAAAACACAGGGATGTGTGCTCCTAAATAACCAATTAGTTAGGCATCTGGGTGGTTCAGTAAGTTGAGCGTCCAACTTCGGCTTAGGTCATGATCTCAGTTTGTGGGTTAGAGCCCCACATCGGGCTCTGGGCTGACAGCTCACAGCCTGGAGCCTGCTTTGGATTCTGTGTCTCCCTGTCTCCCTGTCCCTCCCCTGCTCACACTCTGTCTCTGTCTCTCAAAAATAAATTAAAATGTTAAAAAAAAATAACCAACTATTAACTAGAACCCCCTTGTATTTTCAGCCTTGACAGCTGAAAATGTTTCCAAAACTCCAGAATCTTCTGCCTTGCCTTAGGTATCATACCAAAGATAACAGAACTTTTTTTGATGACTAAGGACTTCTTGAGCTTCATATCATCTTTCTAGATACCAAATCTCACATGCCTTGTGGTCAAAATTGTAGAAAGGTCAAGACACTTCTTGGAAGAGGGTTTTGTGTAACTCCTAGAAATGGGTGTGTCCTTTGAACTTCCCTCTTTCTGATGAGGGTAAAGCCCAAAACTGCTAACAAACCAGGAGAATCCTGTCAAGTGAGGATTACAGTTAGTTATAATATAACCTCAGAATCTGAGGTTCCTGGATGATATCAACTGACTGAACTTATTAGTCAGGAATACTAAAAGCATAATATTTCTATCTTCAAAAAGTTCTTGGCTTTACATGTAAAAAATTTCACCAACATCACAAATACGTGCACACACACATCCACATTCACACACCCACTCTCAATCACCTTTCTCTTAGTGAAACTCCCAGCTCAAACAATCACAAAGACATAGAATAATTTGATTTGACTTGTGAGGCACAAGCACGTCCTCATACACTGCAGCATGAAGTACACCAGGCCAATCTTCTGTCCCAGAACAGTTCAGAACAAACAATAAGAGAGTCCTGTGGATCATGTAATGGTCACATATTTCTGGAGAAACACTTTCTGAGTGAAGAAGGGCTTCTTGCTATTCTTCCTCTAAGAATCCTTCAACTACTCTAGACCATAGTGACTGAGAGAAGAAAAAAAAAATGGCACTTGCTGAGCTCTTCCTATATATTATGTACTTTCTATCCATTATCACATTTAATCTGAACCAATGCTGCCAAGGCAAATATGATCCCCTTTTCACAGATGAGAAAAATGAGTTTCATTGAAGTTAAACAACTGGCAGAGATCACTGCTCCAGATCTTCCAGTGGGTCATAGCTAGAGTCCAGAAATAACTTGAGAAGCTAATAGAGATGAATTGCTGACTACACTGAGACACTGGCCAGAGTGTCTATGAAAGGTGAAGTTCAAAGTTGGCGACAGCTATTGTGGGATTAGAATCCAGGTCTCAGCTCCTAGTCCATACCTATTTCCACTCCTCAAATCCAAATCCCCTAGGAGAGGGAAGCAGAATTATATGCTCCAGACTCATTCATCTGAGTAATAAAGTTTCTCTCTGACTCCAATGAACCTTATTTGTTCCTGGTGAACAGAATAAACCTTATCACAAGACTGTTACACTCTGAGGTCAGGGAGGTTTTTTTTTTTTTATCTCCAGCACTTAGCAAAGTACTTGGTACATGGTACGTACTTTATAATTCTTCAATGAAAGGTATATGAAAAAAAAAGAATATCTATTTGTTCCTCTTTGGTAAAAAAAAAACAAAACAAACAAAAAAACCCCAAAACCTTCTTGTCAGATGACCTGTTAGTATAATACTTCCAGGATTCTAACCATCTCAACCCTGGGAGAGATGGCCCACAGACATCATAAACACAAAAAATCACTTTTATGTGATCTTTTATGTGAAAAATGACTCCAACCCTAGGCTTCAGGGGGGTAGATCATGGGATCCTTGGTTCAGTTATGGGCACATGATTGAAGCCAGCCTGAACAGTCATTAAGATTCAACTCCAGGACTCCAGTCTTACTCAAAGTGGGCTCTCTCTTCTACTGAACAGAAAGTTGTGAAGATATGAGCCTGAAGTTGTAGGGACCACCATTTGGACTCTGAGAACAGCATAACCTGGGGAGCGTCAAGTTAGAAAGATGGATCCTGATGAAATGTAAGTCCTAAATCAAGCTGATCCTGAGTCCAGGTTTCCCTCTTTTAAGCCTAGGTGACTTTTCTCATTTAAAGGAATTCAGGTCCCTATCCGGTCAACACAGGTTTTAAGCATGTGTCCTATATTGAGACCCAGAACAGTCTGGTACCACAATACTAACTCAGGGGTCCTTCCCACATGCTCTTATCATATTCGTTATTCAATCCATTTTCAGTTCCCTTTGCTTTCAATTTCTTTTCCATTCCATTTTACCCCCCTCCCCCTTCCTCCTTCCAGTCATTCAATCAACATTAAGCGACAGACCACTGCCAGGTCCTTCAGGACAGTACAAAGGTAGCTCAGTACTCTGAGGTCAGGACTCTGCTGGTAGTTGTGAGCAGAGAACCGCTCTGCCCAGGAGGAGTCGGGGAAAGCTGCGGAGCACGGGCCACACTGTGGTTGGGTCTTGGAGGACAAGAGGAGTTTTGCCAGTTGAAGAGACAAGGCTGGAGGGGAAAAGGCTTTTTCAGGAAAAGAGAATAATATAAATGCAGTTAACTCTTGTTATTCACAGTAGTTATGGTCTATAAAGTCACCATGAACACTCAATTATTGAACACAGATTCATTTTTCCTAGGAGAAAAATAGGGTTAGTTTCCTGCAAGCCCATGATCACAATATTTCTGTCAACCAATAATAATATTATCTCATGTTTGTGTTTAAAGACTCCTTATTTAATACATATTGTTGACTCATTAACATTGAATTCAACCAACAGCATTGTAACTGAAGTCTGAATGAAGCTTGTAAATATGTGTGTTTTCTCCATAAGGCACAGGACAATTTTCCTGAGCTTCAGAACACTAGAGAACACTTCAGCACTATGCTTGGGGGCCTTTTTAAACAGCAAAACCAACACTGAAAAGCACAAAAATGTGACAAACATGGCATTAAACAGATGGAGAAAAAGCAAGAGACCTGAAGCAAGAAGGCGGAGCACCACTCTGTGTCACCTCTGCTGGGGAGGTGTGTGGGGGGCACTGACACTTTTCAGTGCTCTGCACACAGGCACGTCTGTGCCTGATTTTGAAAGAAAACACTGTGAGTTTTGCTTTGGGGGTTACAAATCAATTTTAGAAAGTAGGTGAATTTGTAAATGAGGAATCGGAAATCTGTGATTAGGAGGAATGACTATATATGGAAAAGCTTGGAGCATTCAGATAATAACAAAGCTAAGTTTAGTAAGAGTGTACAGGTCCATGATTCTTGATATCAAATGTTAATGTAAAATTTAGAATTTGAGAATTACCTCATAGAGCAGTGATTTTATAGTATTTATTAGCTAATAGATAAAAACTACTATGAATTCATTAAGTCAATATTTTATTAATTACATTGGCTACATTTTTTTTAAAGTATGGGTACTTGTAAATTTAGGAGGCAAACGATATTTGGTATAAGTATGTGTTCATGTTTTCAAGGACCCAGGCCACCATGTGGGAACCACTTCTATGCCTGCCTAGGCATAGAAGAAAGCACATGCAAAGGCCCTGAAAAGAAATAAAGCTTGGCTCAAGGAAGGACCTGACAGAAGATCATGGCTGGAGCATAATGAGCAGAGTGGAGAGTAGCAAAAGAGGGCAAGGCAGCAACAGATGATGATGGTGCTTTGTAGGTCAATTAATGAAGTTTAAATTTTATCTTAAATAGAAGAAGATCCGTCAACAGGGATATAATTAAATAAACTGATATATCAGCAACCGAAGAAACAAGCTTGAGAACAATGTAGTATGATCCTATTTATGAACCCATATGTATGCACACCACCACATATATATGTACACACACACACATACACACACAATCTTGTGTTTTACAATCACTTAGAAAAGCATTCCAAACTGGTACCACTGGTTCCCTGTGGAGGAGAGTGGGGATATAAGAGAAATAAGGAAACTTTCACATTTTGGTGTGTGTATATAGCTCAGTCAGATAAGCATCCTGCTCTTGACTCTGGCTTGGGTCATCATTTCATAGTTTGTGAGTTGGAGCGCTGTCAGGCTCTGCACTGGCAGTGCTGAGCTTGCTTGGGATTCTTGCTCTCTGTTTCTCTCTGCCCCTCCCCTGCTCGTACACACTGTCTCTCTCTCAAAATAAATAAGCTTTTTTTAAAAAAAAGAGAATGGTCACATTTTAATCTATATAATTATGTGTTCTTAAATAAATAGAACATAAGGCCATTGCATGGTTCTACATTTTTTCTCTCATATTTACATTTCTTAGTTTGTGGCAAATGGAGTGAAGAGGGCAAAGAGCATGAGTAGGAAGGCCAAATAGACAGCTGCTCAAGAAATAAGGGCAATCTGGACCAGGGCAGTGGCAAAGGACATATATATCCAAGACATACTTCAGAGGCTGTAATGACTAACCTTGGCAATAGACTGAATACGAGAGATATGAGAGAAGGAAGAAGAAAGGCAGACTCCCAAGATGTCCTACGTGAGCAAGTAGTTGGGCTGTGTCATGGCTTATGGTGAGAACCACAGCCATGTCTCTCTGACAAACCTATCACAGTGCCTTCTGACCATTCTTTGCCTCCAATGAATCAAAAACAAAGGAGTAAAATGAATTTGACATGTGTGTGAGAGAGAGGGTCACATCTGGGAAACCAGAGAGCCTCGAATAAGTGATTACATTGACTAAATTGTATGAGATTGATTTGCCAAAGACCAGGTCAATCTTTCTGCAGAGGACTCAAGGAATCCATTATGGAATTACCTCTCCCATTGACAAAACAACAAATGAACTTTTGCCAACCCTTTGTGTTTTGCAGAAACAAAGGTTATTGCATTGAGGAACCTCCCTTTCATGTCCTTGAATGCTCTAAGTTGTATTTAAAGCTCTGAATTAAGCAAAGGTTACTAGGAAAAAACCAGGGCAAAGTTGGAGGAAGGAGAGACAAATAATGCCCATCAATATAGCTACACTATTCCCTTTCCTCTAGGACAAAGGATTCTCTCATCATCCTCCCCCACTTTAAGTAATGGGAGAAGAGAAGACTCCAGGGCTTTGGCTTCTCTGAAGAGCTGGTTTCATACTTTTCATAAACACATACCTGATTGTCTCACTTCCTTGCTTCAACAGAGGTACTTAAAACCTCAGTGTGTATCAGAATTTTGGAGGCTCATGTTCAAATGCAGATATTCCCAGGTACCAGGACTAACAGAGATTAGACTAACTTGGTCTGGCATGGGGTCCACAGACACAAACCCCAAGTATCTCCCTATAGAATGTCCAAGAATCCCATTTGGAGAAACACTGAACTATATTGTTAACGGCAGTTTATGAAATGTGGTTACAATTTAGTGAGTTGCATTGAAAGAATAACTGGGGCGGGGTGCCTGGGTGGCTCAGTCGGTTAAGTGCCCAACTTGAGCTCAGGTCATGATCTCATGGTTTGTGGTTCGAGCCCCACATCCAGCTTTGTACTGACAGCTCAGAGTCTGGAGCCTGCTTTGAATTCTGTGTCTCCCTCTCTTTCTGCCCCTCCCCTGCTCATGCCCTTCTCTCTCTCTCTCAAAAATAAACATTTAAAAAAAGTTTAAAAAAAAGAAAGAATAACTAGATCATAGAGATCTGGGTGGTACTTCTAGCTCTCTCTCTGGTCAGTTAACTGGCATGTGAACCCAAGTGGGAGAGAACACTACTGCTCTGGTCCACAGAGTCCTCATTTATAAAGCGTGAGTGTTCTATTTGTGGATCTCCAGTTTCTCTTCAGGTTTTGACATTTTAAACCACAGGAAAAGACAAAGGGTTGGTAATGTCAGGCAGGGCTTCTTACTCCACCGTACTAGACTGAATCTCCCTAAGGTGCTCAAATTATAGATATACACGAGCAAAAGTACTAAATCCAGTGCTTTCTGGAATTTGCTGGTCATGAGCAAATATTTTGAAAAGCTACTTCTAAGGTGCAAGATGAATTGATCATGAAGCTCTTCCAAAGCCTGGCTTCTCTTCCGTAATCACACCACTCAATATAAAGGCAGGAAAGTAGGGGAACCTGGGTGACTAAGTTGGTTGAGCGTCTGGATTCGGCTCAGGTCATGATCTCACAGTTTGTGAGTTTGAGCCCCGCATCGGGCTCTGTGCTAGCTCAGAGCCTGGAGCCTGCTTCGGATTCTGTGTCTCCCTCTCTCTCTGACCCTCCCCTCTCCTCCTGCTGTCTCTGTCTCGAAAAAATAAATTAAAAAAAAATTAAAACAAAATTTTAAGGCAGGAAAGTAATTCAAAGGATGGAAAGAGAAACTGAGCCTAATTCCAAAGATTAACTCAGGTGATCAAATAAATGCCTTTGCTGCTGTCTGGGAGCTCTAATTTACATCAGTCCAACCGCATGAAGGATGTGTAGTTGGAACACATTCCCATACAGAGACAATTCCATGGGCTCCAAATGATCTCTTTTAAATGGTTTCTTTTACTTTGAAAGTCTTTATACAGCATTAGAAGAATGACCTCTGGGCTAATGCCTCCCCCCCCCCTTTTTATTAAGTTTATTTATTTTGAGAGAGACAGAGACAGTGTGAACAGGGAGAGGGAGAGGAAGAAGCCCAAGGAGGTTCCACACTGTCAGTGCTGAGCCCGACACTAGGCTCGAACCCATGAATCCATGAGATCATGACCTGAGCTGAAACCAAGAGTCAGATGCTTAACCAACTGAGCCACCCAGCTGCCCCTTTCCCCCTTGTTTTTTAAAAGTCAACATTATAGTGGCATATATGATAAATTTTATTTACAGTAAAATCCTCCCATTTCAGGAGTTCAGGTGTGTGACTTCGACAAATATATGTACCATATAATCACCACCACAATCAAGAAAGAATAGTTCCAACACCCTAAAGAGGTCCCTTGTGCTGTTTTCAAGGTTAATTTCTTCTACTCTCCATCCTGGTCCCAGGCAACCACTGATCTACTTTCTATCACTATAAATTAGATCTGTCTTTTCAAGAGTATAACAATAATGGAATCTTATAGCATATATTCTTTCATGGCTGGCTTCCTGCATGCAACATAAAGTATTATGATTCATCCATATTGCTGCATGCATTAGTAGTTTTTTAACTGCTGGTAGTATACCGTTTTATGAAGGTACCATAATTTCTTTATCCATTCACATCTTGATGGTGAATTTGTTTCCAGTTTGGGTCTATTATGAATAAAGCATCCATGAAAACTCATGTCCATGTCTTTTTGTGAACATGTTTTAATTTCTCTTAGGTAAATACCTGTAAGTGAAATGGCTGCATCACATGGCAAGTATATACCTGATATTATAAGAAACTGCCCCACTGTTTTCCAAAGTGGTTGCTAACTTTTGTGTTCCCACCAGCAATTTATGAGAATTCCAGCCTCTGCAAAACACTTAGCCATTATAGCTAGTGTAGTGGGTGTACAGTAGTGTCTATGTTTTTAATTTGCATTTCCCTGATGACTAGTGATGTTGAGCAATTTTCCATGTGCTTATTGGTCGCTGATCTTCTTTTGTGATGCGTCTGTTTAAATCTTTTGCCCATTTTTAAATTGAGGTTTGTTTGTTCTTGCTTTGTTACTGAGTAGTAAGAGTTCTTTGTATATTACTGGGTATACTCCTTTGTCAGTTGTCTGTACTGAGAATCTCTCTCCTGGTCTATAGCTTGCCTTTTCATTTTTAAAATGGTGTTGTTTAATGAGCAAATGTCTTTAATTTTGAAGAATCAAATTTATCATTTTTTAAATAGCTGACTTTTTTCTTATATTTCTTATCTAACAAATTCCTTATACCCCGAGGCAAAAATATTTTCTGCTCTGTTTTTTCCTGGAATGTTTATAATTTTAGTTTTATGTTTAGGTCTATGACTCGTCTTGGTGCAGACTGGATCATGGTCTTGGTTTTCCTATGGATATTCAACTCTTCTAGCAGTGTCTTGGAAAAGAAATATCCTCTCCCTCTGAGACTTCCTTGGCCTTCTTGTTGCAAATACATGACAAAATCTATGTAGGTCTTTTTCTGGATTCTCTATTATGTTCAGTTTATCTCTCTATATCTTATGCCAATACCATATTGTCTTCATTATTGCAGTTTTATAATAAGTCTTGAAATCAGGTAATGTGTGAATCCTCCAATTTTGCTGTTTTTCAAAAGTGTTTTGGCTATTCTAGTTCCTTTGCATTTCCATACAAATTTTAGAATCAGCTTGTCAATATCTGTCTAAAACAAACAAACAAACAAACAAATAAAAAAGCAAACCTCCAAAGTGGTGGGATTTTGACTAGGATTGCATTACATCTAGAGATCAATTTGGAGAGAAATGACATCATATCATTTTTTCCTTAAATGTTAGACAGAATTTACCAGAGAAGCCATCATGCTTGGAGTTTTCTTTGTGAGATGTTTTTAATTAGAATTTAAGTAATTTAATAGATTTAAGGGCTACTTTGATTTTTACTTTCCTCAGTGTCAGCTTCATCTTTCATAGAATTTGTTAACTGCATATAAGTTATCAAATTTACTCAGGTAAAGTTACTCATAATATTCTCATATTACCCCTTCTCAAAAAATTGAGCTACAATTCACATGGCATAAAATTTATCCTTTTAAAGTGTATGGTTCAATGATGTTTTTTATTCACCAGCTTGTACAACTATTACTACTATTTAATTCCAGAACATTTTCATCACCCCACAAAGAAATCCTGTATCCCTTAGCAATTACTATCCATTCTCCCCTACCCCTTCCCAGACCCTGCAACTACTAATCTTAGCTTTTAGTGTTTGTAAAATTGGTAGTGGTGGCTGATCCATTTTTCAATACCCTATTTCTACAGATATTGAGTCCTAATGCATGAATCTAAAGAGTTGAAATCCCATCAAAATCTGGGATTCTGGAAAGATGGTAGAAGAGAGAATTTTCCTGGTCTCTTAACTAGGCTCCTTATCACCTAGCTGGCCAGTACTGACAGACTATCAGAGTATGCATTTCTTTTCCATATTTTCAAAATTGTCTTATGAAAAGGCAAGAAAAGGATTATTATCATCACTTTGTAGATCAAGGAACATTCATCCAGAAAATAGTAATGACCTACTAACCTCATGAATGGAAGTTACATACAGATCTGGAACAAGAACCCAAGTCTCCTTTTTTTAAAATGTTTTTTTTAATGTTTTATTTATTTTTGATACAGACAGAGACAGAGCATGAGAGGGGGAGGGGCAGAGAGAGGAGGAGACACAGAACCGGAAGCAGGCTCCAGGCTCTGAGCTAGCTGTCAGCACAGAGCCTGACACGGGGCTCGAACCCACGAACGTGAGATCTGACCTGAGCCGAAGTCGGAGGCTTAACCGACTGAGCCACCCAGGCGCCCCCAAGTCTCCTTTTTATCATGCCATGTATCAATATACCAGTTGTTTTTTTTTTTTTTAAGACAGGACCCAAAAAGTCTTCTATTCTAAACTGAGTGCTATATGCATTTTTTGATTTGGGGGATTTTTTTCAGCTTTATTGAAGTAGAAATGACATAAAAAATGGTAAGATATTCAAAATGTATATCGTGGCAATTTGATCTATGTATACAACCTATCTCTTAAATTCCCCAAATTTCCTAGCAGCAATCTACAACAACTTATATTTACTTTAGATGGATACCAGATTGGAGATCGGGGTTGAAGGAATCCTGAATGCGGAACAAGAGGACCCGATGAGGAGAGGAAGCGGCACACTAGGGCTCCGGGTGTCCCAAAGCCTGCTTTAGAACTGTGTACCTAATGGCAGTCACTTCTCTGACTTACAGTTGTCTCTGTGGAGTCAGGTACTGACCGCTTCAGGAAACAGAAGTGTCAGGACCTTTCCTCTTAAGAAGTAAAAACCACCTAATCCTTTTATTTCTAGGCAACCTCTCCACTTTCATCTGAGTGAATAATAGAGCTGAATAATACATGCAAGAGTATGGACTCAGTTTGTAGGTAATTTTTCCACCTTGAGGCACCCTGACCCTATGACATGATACCCTCTGGGGCTTGATACTTTCCTAAGGCTCAATTTCTTCCATGAATTCAGAGCAAAAGTTTGCAGATTCCAATTGGGGAGCTATGCCTGCCTCAAGGAAAAGTCAAGTATCTCCCAGGCTCAACCCTGGTGACTTTCTAAATAAAACTCAATGATTGAAACAAACCATTTCTGACCATAACCCTTATCTGAGCAAAAAAAATGATACACTGCAACAGACAAAATTACAGAATGCACTCCAGCACACCCCTATATTAAATTTATACCTGTTCACCATGCCTGACTTATACGTAGAAATCTGGTACTTGTTCTAATGTTTGTTAGAACCTTCTACTTTACTATACTGTATCCTAAACTGAAGTGAGCTCTCCAGAAACCAGAATATAACACGATTTCTTAATCTGCATAAATCATAATCAATTCCAACCAAATCTAATCCTAAATACTTTCTAAAACTATCAACGTACAGCGATTAGAATAGAAAATTTCTCTGTAAGGATTACAGAGATTTCTTGTGTAAGCAGTTCTTCGTTAATGGCTGCCAGCTTCATTTTGAATATTATTTATGTTATTTTAGATGCACAAGTGTTCCATAAGCTCCTTGAAAACAAAAGACAGAAAAGATGCATGGTAATGCATGAAGCTGTGTGGTTCAAATTCTAGATATCACTTACTAGATGTGTGACTCTAATGAGTCACTTAGTCTCTGTGAACCTTGGTTTCCTTATCTGTAAAATGGAACAGATTCCAGGTATCTCGCATGGTTACAGAGAAGGAAAAAATAGGGCAAGATGTATGTTTTTAAAAAGGGTTATGTACAAATATAAACTTTATCATCTCATTGTTTCAGTCATGTGCCTCTAAACACTCCTATTATTGGGGCATAATTTAGTGCAAAGAGACCACAATAGGTAGCTAAAAATACTGCCTGATGTCTACGTAAAACAGGGTCAATAAAACCACACATTCTAAGGAAAGCCAGGTATGGAACCCATATGTAAACTCTTAACTTCAGAAAAAAAATTAACTTTCCAACTGAATCACTGGGAGTGGCCATGGCAGCAGTGCCCGTGAGCACCAGCCCCCCATGTGTACCCCCCATCCTGGACGTGTGTCCTTAGCATTATTCTCCACCAGAGGAATCAGAACATTTTGGAGGGAAGTGGATTCCATATTATTGAATAAAAAAAATTAGGATAGGTGTTTATTCAATAATAAAAGGGCTGCTTTAAAATGTACAGAGAACAAACCATTAAGGATTCCTGAAAATCAAGACTAGATTTAAAGGAATTCCCAATGTCCATGTTGTAACCTTTTAAAAGTAACATGACCCTGTGAAAACATGAGTTCATGAAAGGTTTTTTTAATATAAAAGGCAAAAATAAATAAAATGTAAAAGGTATCTATAATAGAATTTGATATTTTTGTTGATTTTAATGAGAAGAGAGTGAATACATTGGCCATTTCCTTTCTTCTATTAAGTAATATATGTGATATAAAACATACATAAAATATAGATGCGTATGTGTTTCTATCTGCATAAGAAAAGAAAGAAGCAATATAGGAAACTATGAGTAAGTAAAAGTACAAGAAAAAGTAGAAATGATACAAACAAGAGGAAGGATTGATCAGCACTGGCGGGCACACAGATCGCTAACAAAAGGGGGAGGGGATCTAACAGTGAAGAAGCGTTGGTGGTTGTGTACACTGACCTAGGAAATGAGGGTGCAATAGCACATTCCAAGAGAATACTTCCGCTTGCAGTTGCTGACTCCAACAACTCATATTCTCTCATTGCCTAGAGATGCTTCTCAAACCTTCACATGTATTGATTGGGTTGGGGGGGGAGGAAAACATGTACCACAATTACCTAGAGGACATGTTAAAATGCAGACTTCTAGGCCCCATTTCCAGAGTTTCTGATTTAGAAGGTTTGGAGTGGGGGATCTGAGAATTGGCATTTCTAATAACGGTCCAGAAGATGCTGGTATTGCTAGTCTGGGAACCATGACAACCACTGCCCTACATGCACCATGATTTATAATGACACAATATTGAGGCATGCATAAGTTCTGAATAATGCTGACATTCATGTCACTGCAGCATAATGACTGGACATTATTTTATAACTCTGGCCATGCAAGAAACTAAAAAAATTCCTTATTTCAAGGAATATAAATTCAAATATAAGAAAGCAAAACCAGGGTGCCTGGGTGGCTCAGTTAGTTAAATGTCTGAAGGTCATGATCTCAAGGTTCATGAGTTTGAGCGCAGAGCCTGTTTGGCATTCATATATTCATTCTCTCTCTCTTATAAGGAAATAAAAATTTAAAAAAGTAAAACCTATATGAAAGTCATTAACTAAAGTTGCATTAACCGAACTGACGTTCATCTAGAAAAAGGAAGCTCAGCCTCGTAACCAGTGGGAAGTCTACAACACTGAGAAAGCAACCAAGCCAGGTGCCCCAGCCAAAGATCAATTAGTCTGTCATTGGACACCAGGACTTGGCCAATTTGAAAAGGTATTCCTTTTACTTTTCATTCTGGTTGGGTTATTTTCTTTCTTTTTTAAAGTTTATTTATTTACTTTTGAGAGAGAGAGACAGAGTGAGTGAGTAGGGGAGGGGGAATCCGAAGTGGCTCCACACTGTCAGCACAGAGCCCAATGTGGGGCTCGAACTCACAAACTGAGATCATGATGTGAGCCGAAACCAATAGTCAGACCCTTAACCGACTGAGTCACCTAGGAGCCCCTGATTAGGTTATGTTCCTGTCATTTCTCTGGGAAAGGTTATTTCTCTGAGAAAGTCAAAATTATAACTTAAATCTAGGGAGGATATCAAAATAAGTATAGTAATGCCAGAGAAGAGAATGCAAATAAATACAAAAATAATGAAGAAATTAAATAAATTCAAAGTGTTGATGTTTCAAGCATAAATATACAAATGAGATTTCTGATCAGGGGTGCCTGGGTGGCTTAGTCAGTTAAGCATCTGACTCTTGGTTTTGGCTGAGGTCATGATCTCACGTTTCCGGGAGTTTGAGCTCTGCATCAGGCTCTGTGTTGGCAGTGTGGAGCCTGCTTGGGATTCTCTCTGCCCCTTCCCTGCTTATGCCATTCCTGTGTCTTTCAAATAATACACTTGATCTTAGCCAAAAGGCCGAGAAGCGATGTGTCTTTCAAATAATAAATAAACTTAAAAAAAAAAAAGAGATTTGTGATCAATATATTTGTATATGGCTTATCTACTATTTAAGGTTTTTGAAGTATTTAAGAGAAACAGCCAAACTAAACTTCTAACTGCAGTTATATTAAGAAAATGTAAACAATACATAAGTGATTAATGTAAAAATGTGCAAAACAATTTAAAAATTTTTGAAGTTTTGAAAGTACACATGAAACAAACTATGCACAGATGATAGTATTTCTCTTTAGGCACAAAAGCCTCTTGGAAGCTCTGAGTACCCGACAGATGGCTCACATCAGCCCAAAATTTGACCATTAGAAAAGGCTTCAAAAAGACACTCCTGAGTAGATAGTTTACAATATCCTATACTGCTGATTTAAAGATGGAATGCTGACACACTCAAAAAATTCAACTACAGGACTGAACATCCACTATGCAAAGTGGGGAAGAAAGTAACATTTATTGAGCATTTACTTAGCACCAATCCAATCTCAGCACCTGGCTCACTCTACATGCTCAATAACCCTGATCTATTCTCCTAAGTCAGACATATTATGTTAAAGAGAGGAGGCCATAACAAATTATGGAATATAGGAAAGAGAATGATTTATTGTACCTTGAGAAGGGAGTCATAGCATATGCTAGGAGGAGAGAGTAGGAAGAAATTTCACATTTTAAGCACACAGAGGCACAGAAATATATGGCATCTTCTGGGAATGGTAAGTTCTCTGTGTGATTAAAAGAAATGATGAGGGAGGTGGGGAGGTCATAGCAAATGAGGCAGGGGAGGCAGGTTAAGATCTTATCCCAGAAAGCCTTGAATGCTGCCACACCAAGTAGCATGGACTTATCATCTAGGTGGCTCCAAAAAAACCATAACTGAGCTACATACAACAATATGAAAGACTCTTAAAGTTGAGGGAAGGAAGCAAGACTGAAAATGTGACTTCATTTATATAAAGCTCAGAAACAGACAAAATTGGGACACCTAGGTGGCTCAGTCAGTTAATTTTCTTGATTTAGGCTCAGGTCATGATCTCAAAGTCTGTGTGTTTGAGCCCTGCATCAGGCTCTGTGCTGACAGTAGAGAGCCTACTTGGGATTCTCTCTCTCTCTCTCTCTCTCTCTCTCTCCACCCCCACCTCTCCTCTGCTCTCTCTCTCAAACTAAATAAATAAAATTTCAAAAACAGACAAAATTAACACTATTGCTTAGGGATACACAACTCATGGTAAAACTAGAAACAAAAGCAAAAAAGTCACTGCACTTGGGTGGGGGAGAGGGCAGGAGTGAGGTAGAAGAATATGATTATGAGGAGAAATTACAGAGGTTTCTGAGGTGCTGTCAGTTTTTTTGACCTGAATGGTAATAGGAGCAGTTCCTTTATTGTAATGTGTGTTTTATACTTTTTTTGTATGTGTATTATACTATAATAAAATGTTGTAGAAGACATCATCAGAAGTGTCCTGGAAGGATGATGAGGAAGGGCAGAATCTAGAGACAGGAAAAGAAATGGAGATGGTCACAGTAGTACAGGCGAGCGGAGAGAGCTTGAGTTGGGCTGCTTGGTCACAGGGACAGAGACAGAAAATGGGGATTGAGAATGACTTAGAAGTTAGGTCCTAGAGACCCATTTGAGATGGAAACTAAGGGAAAGGCAAGTGTCGAAACTGACTGTAAGATTTTTTATGTTTCAAGCTTGAGAAACTGGGTGATAGGTGGGGGAAATACGAAGAAGAGCAGACTCATGCATTTTTAAAAATTAAGATCTGATCCACACACCATAAAGTTTGCTCCTTAGAGTGTACAATTCAGTGGCTTTTAGTATATTCAGAGGTTGTGCAACCATCACCACCATGTACTGCCACCCTAATTATCTTCCACCCAAAAGAAACTCCACACTCATTTACTCATTAACAGCTAACTCCTCATTCCCTACCCACTGCCCCCCAACCAGTGTGGTTAAAACCTGTCTTGACTGAGTAACAGTGATATTCAACTGGTCTCAGGAGCCCAATCCCTGAGGAGAGCCTATTTCAGAGCCTTAATTTGCCTCTCCACAAAGACAGAAGTTCTGTAGAGGCGGAAAACCTTTTCTTAACATGTAGAGGGGAACATTCCCAATCCTAGTTCCAACCTGCATAGGGACTTAAGTCAACAAGAATCAAGGTGGCAGAAATAGGCATCTAGTTATAGTGGCTTTCAACCAGTAGCAGAACTGCCCACTCTCCAAGGGTTTGGAAATGTGTGTGTGCTTTGTGAGGGGTAAATTGTTACAGTGCCTGGGGACCATGATAGGCATTTTAGAACAAGGGACAGGATACTAACCTCAAACAGTACATGGACAGTTCTGTGTAACAAAGAACTGTCCCACCCAAAATTCCAACAGAGGCCCGTCTCTCCTCTGAGGATCAACAGGGGCAGAATTCCTATTATTTCCGCAAACACAAAAAAACCAAAATGGAGAGTTATGATCTGCAACTGGGAACCAGGCCTAGGCCCAAGAACATTTAGTTAAGAATAGCTTAGAGAACAGAAGCTTTAAATTAGCTCACAGTGAGAAGAGAGTATTAATAGAAACTCAGATATTAATAGTGAGGAGTCTCAGTTAGCCCTGGAGGAACTTGGCCCAGGACTGTTGGACCGTCACTGCTCTCTTGAGCCTATGCCATGTGTCGGAGCTGCAGCTTCAGGTACAGGAAAGGGTGAAGGCTCTACTTAGTGGTACGATCCATAGGAGAGATATAAACTATCAGAAAGAGGACCCAGAGGGTTATGCTCTACAGTCCATCTTAAAAAAGATAAGAAGGGCCATTAGGGAGCTTTACAGAGGGAAAGAAGTTTGTCTTCTCCCTAAAACTTCTTTTCTCTCTGCACTGATTTTCTATGAACTTCTGCCACTGGCCACCCCTTTGATTGCAGCATTGAAGAACCTTGTTAAAATCAACACTTTACCTTCAAACACTTATTATGTGTCAAGTTCTGGGAAGCATAACAACAATATGAGACAGAGACAATCCTTAGTTTAAAAGGGGCTTCCATTCTAGTGGTGAAATTAAAACATGGCCAAAACGAAATAAAATACACATTCACCTGAAGAATATATTCCAAGAGAAATAATTTAACAGCTGAAAGGAAGTTCTGGGGTCAGCTTTGCTACTTATGAGCAGCATAAACTTGGGGTCTTTCTTATCACTTAAACCTCTGTGTCTTAAGTTATAAAATGAAGATGATAATCCTGACACAGTTCTTGTGTCAGATGTGACAGGCCTTAGTTTTTTCTTTCTCTAAAGAATATAATATAGACTCTACATACATAAACTTTCCAATAAAGTTCTCTTAGAGTAGAAAAGTGGGAGAATTTATATTTGATGTGAGAACAGTTTTACAAATGAAGTGGTATTCGAAATAGGCTTCAAACACATGGTTAGGAGAGTAAATGCATTTTGCACAGAAAGTAATAATTTACTCAACAAATTTTCATTGAGCCATTGCTTTTGTGCCAGGTCATGGGCCAGGCTGAAGATGTTGACTGACTTGGGACTGCTTCTTATAATGCTTCTATAATGCCTCAATGTATTTATTCATTATTTCCACAAATACCTAACATGCAATTAGGTGGGCAGGGTGACCAGACCTCCAGGAAGCTTGAGGCAGGTGGACTGAGGGAGAAGTGGAAATCAGACAGGGGGTAGTGGGCCCTGAGAGATGAACCTACTACAAGTTCAGTCAGGCCAGCTCAGGGGGAGGCCAGACACCTGATGGTCCTGAGATGCATGGGACACACCAGGGAAAGGGTAGAGGAGAGTCTTACTGACATGATTCTATCTAATAAACAATGCCATCCAGTTCATCGACTGATGGAAGTCAGCCTCATGCCTGGCTGTAAGTGACTAAGAAAACCAATCTCCTTTCCAGTTCAAAGCGTGGGAACAATTCTTCTTCCATGCCTACCTCACAAGGCAGAACATGATATGAGATGACCTGAACCAAATGGATGCTGTGATCAATTGAATGCCCCTGGTATTTACTGTGAGCTCTGAGCCAGGCTGTCTTGTGAAAGAAGGGGAAGAGGAGGAGGGGAAGGAGGAGGATGAGCAGGCAGAGAAGGAAGAAGCTGAAGAATGGCTAGATTATTTCCCTATAATTCTTCAATAAGAAAGTATGGAGAAACAAAGAGGCAGATTACATTTTTTGTGGTTTTTACAAACTGTAGTATTTACCATAATAATAAAAGCTAAATACATTTACTGTGTGCAAGGCACTGAACTAAGCATTTTACATATATTTTTTATTTAAAAACTTTTTTAATGTTGATTTTTGAGAGAGAGAGAGAAAGAGAGTGAGGGAGAGCACGCGCACACATGCACAAGCCGAGGAAAGGCAGAGAGAGGGAAATACAGATCCATAGCAGGCTCTGGGCTCTAAGCTGTCAGCACAGAGTCTGACGTGGGAATTGAACTCACTAACTGAAAGATCATGACCTGAGCCGAAGTTGGATGCTTAACCGAATGAGCCACCCAGGCACCCCGTACTTTACATATATTAACTCACTTCATCCTTACAACTATACTATGAATAGTTACTAGATTATCTCATTTTAAAGATGAAGAAATTGGGGCATGAAACAGCTAAGTAACTTAACAGTAGATAGAAAACTAGAAAGTGGCAAAGCAAGGACTTCTCTGTCTTCCAGGGTCTTCTTGCTAAGCAAGGCTTCCTCTCTTAAACTCGGACCTGCCTTACATTTCTCAGCCAGAAATTTCTGCAAATTTCCAGGTCTGACTTATGAAGATTCAACAAGGGAGGAAGGCATCAGAACAGCAAATACAAAATTATGATACACCATTTCATGTTATATCTTAGAGAACCTTGAGTGGTGATCTATCAGAAAACCTGGGTTCAGTTTTTGGTATGCTGTTTACTATATGACCCTGCCAAGTTCCATGACCTCACAGACTCATGAAGAAGTATCACCTTCTTTGTTTATCTTATAAGATTGTTTTTGATAATCAGATGTGTACAAGCTTTAGTGTGTTGGCTCTGGGACCACTCTGAAGGTTTTTTTTCCCCCCAACTTTTTTTTTTAAGTTCTTCAAATGGTTTAGGTCTGTGCAGCTGCCAGATAAAGTGTTTACTACAATAAAGCAGACAGTCCCGAGACTGGATCAGAATCCTGGATTGTTGAACTATTATTAGCCACTCCTGCTTTACATGTGAGTTCTGTGTACAGAACTTCATGTGATTCCTGTCTGACTCAGGCACTCTGTGAATGCTTCATTTACTTCTCCTTCCTGGCCCTGTGCTTTTATGGGTGAATTACATGGGACTTGATACCCCATGGGCTAAGGAATAACCCAGCTAGGAACATAACACAGAACTCTCTGGTATTCCCCCTTCTCAGGATCATTGGGGATCATGAACAAGACTCATAGTCTCCCTATGATTCAGTCTCCCCAGCCCCCCAAAAAGCTGATTCATTTGTTCAGTGTATACCATGGAGTCCTGCCAAATGCAAATAAATGGTCTATGCGGCACGTGCCAAGCTATGCTGGGAGCGGGCTCATTACTGCCACAGTCACTACAACAAATAACAACAAAAGCCTCTAGGAGCAAATTACGACACATAATAAACTTAACTCAAGAAACACTGAAGAGACCCTTAGTTGCATCTTAATTTACACAGCACCATTTGTCACATGAGTGCCCTGGGGCCTCTACAAACTGAAAATAAGACATCAGCGCAGATCAGCTTCAACTACGCCTCAGTGATCCTACCAATGTAAAACAACCTACCACAAAAAAGGTGTTGAACAGAACACAGCAAAGACTGCACAGAGAGTAACTGAAAAGAATTCACTGCCTGTGAAAAATATGAGAGAGTTCTATGCTCTATTCCTAACTGGGTTATTCCTTAGCCTCTTGATGTAGAAGTATCAAGTCCATGTAATTCACCCATAAAAGCACAGGGCCAGGAAGGAGAAGTAAAGGAAGCATTCACGGAGTGCCTGAGTCAGACAGGAATCACATGAGGTGCTGTACATAGGACTCACATGTAAATCAGGAGTGGCTATTAATATTCCCAACAATTTAAGGCAAAAACATCGTGATTGTACTTAAGCCTTTTTTTCCAAAGTGATCTAGGTTAGTCACATAGCTTCAAGTTCCACCTTAATCTTCCACCTATGTGATGTCAGCCAAATCCTTCGACTTTGCTGTTCTTTAGTATCCTACAAAGAAAACGGATGTAAAACCAATCCTTCCCGCCATTCAGGGAATGTTGCAAGGACTACATGCATATAGAGTAGTAAAATGCAAAGTGCATATAAAAGTATCTTGTCTTTTCCCAGCTAGACCATAGTCACTGGTAGGCAACAACCATGTCACTTGATCTTTTAAAATCCCTAAAAGTAAGGCTATACTGCATATCCTGAATGATCACACACTCACAATCATAAATATGTGATATAAATATAAATATAAATATAAATAATAAGATGCACTAAAAGTATGAATAAAATGACAATGGTGTGTCAAGGTAGGGCCGGTCCCTGGAGCAGCTCGAGTACAGGTTGACAGTTGCAGAAAGGGAGAAAGAACAGATAAGGCCAAGAAGATAGGTTGGGGACAGACTATGGGAAAGCTTTAAATGACTCTCTTAAAATAATTCCAAAAGAGACAGGATCAGAGAAGCACAGACAGAGGACAGAGGAGAGAAAAAGGGCAGAAGGGGAAAGGCTCTCAAGTGACCTCTAAACACACTGCATAGTTCCATTCAGGGATAACTGCAATTTTTTCCCCTTTTCTCTCCATTCCTCTCTTCTTCTAACCTTGTATCGTAAATGGGGGTTTTCCCCTTCTTCTGTGCCTTTGGCAGGCCAAGGTTGCAAAGGAGGCCAGTTTTAGGGCGTCCTCCTGGATAGTTTAACTTCTCTTTTCTCATCCATAAAAGAGTTGTAACACATCCCAGGATTAGCATGCATATAAAATGAGGCAACATGGATCTTTCCAACAAATGATGCTGGGAAAACTGCATATTCACATGCAAAGGAATGAAACTGGACCTTTATATCGTGCATAAAAATGAACTAAAATGGATCAAAGACTTAAAGGTAAAACCTATATAAAACTTTTAGATGAAGCCAGAGAGTCAAATCTTCATGATAGTGAATTTGGTAATGATTTCTTGGACATGACATCAAAAGCACAGACAACAAAAGAAAAAAATAAACTGGATTACATCAAAATTGAATACTTTTGTGAATCTTAGGATATAAGGGAGTGAAAGGACAACCCAAGAAATGGGAGAAAATATCTGCAAATCATTGATCTGTTAAGGGGTTAATAACCAGAATACATAAAGAACTTCTACAACTCAACTATAACAAAACAATCTGATTTACAAATGGGAAAAGGATTTGAATAGACATTTCTTCATAGATGATATACAAATGATGCACACAGGGGCACCTGGGTGGCTCAGTTGGTTGAGCGTCCGACTTCGGCTCAGGTCATGATCTCATAGTTTGTAGGTTTGAGCCCTGCGTCAGGCTCTGTGCTGGCAGCTCAGAGCCTGGAGCCTGCTTCCAATTCTGTGTGTCCCTCTCTTTCTGCCCCTCCCCTGCTCATGATCTGTCTTTCTCTGTCTCTCAAAAATAAATAAATGTTTTAAAAAAATTAAAAAAACAACAACAAATGGTGCACACAAAAATGCCAAACATTACTAATTGTTAGGGAAATGCCAACAGAAATCACAGTGAGATACCACCTCACACTGATATGATAGCTGTTATTATAAAAAACCAGAAACTATCAAGTACTTTTGAGGATATAGAAAAATCAGAACCTTTGTGCACCATTGGTGGGTATGTAAAATGGTGCAGTTGCTAAAGAAAAACAGTGTGGCAGTTCTTCCCAAAATTTAAAATAGAATTACGACAGGACTTTTCAATTCCACTTCTGAGTATATACTAAAAAGAACTGAAAGCAGAGTCTTAAACAGGTGTTAGTGGCATTATTTACAAGAACCAAAATGTGGAAAATTCAGTGTCCGTGGATGGATGGATGGAGAAACAAAATGCAGTCTGTGCATACGGTGGAATGTGTTGAGCCTTAAGAAGGAGGGAGAGTCTGATACATGCAACCATAGATGAATCTTGAGGACTATATACTTAGTAAAATAAAAGTTCTGTCTGATTCTACTTGCATGAAGTAATCAGAGTAGTTAAATACATAGATAAAGAAAAGTAGAATGGTGGCTTCCAGAGGCTGGAGGATGAGGGAATAGGGAGTTATTGTTAGGTGTGCAGAGATGGAGTTTTGCGAGATGAAAAGTGTTCTGGAGGTGGATGGTGACTGTGGCTATACGACAATGTGAATACACTTAATGCCACTGAGGTGGCCCTTAAAATGATCTTAAAAATGATCAAGAAGGTAAATTTTATGTTACATGTATTTTACAATTTAAAAAGGAATGTTTCCAAAAATAAAAAATAAAGTAACATATATTGGGCCTCCAGCAAAAAAACCACAATAAACAAAAAAACCCTTAGCAATGAACCCTATTAGTTCGTTCGTTTCCCCGACATAATCCTTTATTTCACGGTTCTTTGCAATTCACCTAAGAAACTCAGCCCCAACCATTAGAGCTTCCCAGTTCTGCCATTAAATCTGGCTGTGCATCCCAGAGTGAATTCCTTCCCTCACTGGACTTTAAAAAAAGAGGGAAAAAAGGATGAAACTACATTATATACCATTTCAACTTTAAAAATAAAAATACATTGCATGTCAAAGGAAGATTAAAAATAGGCTAGCAGAAAAGAATGAAAGAAAACACTTCTGAGCATTTATTATATGCAAAATATTATGGCAGGGGCTGGGTACTCACAAATATCAATATAGAAAAGGAAGGCAATAGTTCCTGATTTGGGACAAACAAATGCAGAGATGGTGATCTGCATGTTAAGTGCTACTACAGGGTGATAGGAACAGATGATCCCCTTCTAAGGGAAACCCAGGAAAAATCCATGGTCCTAATGATGACTGAGGGGGCTTGCTTTTCGAGGAGAGATGTGTGGACCTGGAAGTTGTCGCTCAGATATGACAGAAGTCCAAGCGGGGCAGGAGATGAACACCAGGGAGCACCTTGCAGAGAATGCACATTCTAGGTGGAGCACAGTGCAGCGGAAAGGTGAAAGCCAGGCTGGAAAGGCAGCTTGGGAACTCGTTGCTAACTGCCCAGAAAGCTGGGAAAAGTAGCTTGATTTTTATCCTGAAGGCAGTGGGGAGGCACTGACGGTTGAAACTAGAGAGCGACAAGATCTGACATGCATGGTAGAAATATCACTTTGGTACCAGTGTATGGAGGCTAGATTAAGGGAAACAGGAAGCTATTGCTGTGGCTCAGACAAAACAGGATGAGGGTTTGAAGGAAGGCAATGGCAGTGGAGAAAGAGAGGAAAGAGCTCTATTTGCCTCATGCAGCTCTCATAGATAAAGGCAGAAATGCTGCACTAACTCCAGAAGGTTGGCTCTTAATACACCATGGATCTTGAACCATGCTCTTATTTCTAAACAGTTTCTGACTAATTCTGAATGTCCCCAGGTCCAGGGCAATCACTCAAAGGGAGGAAACTGGCATAAAAGTTAATCTGTTTCAGCTGCTAGACTACCCCCACCCCTTCTCTCCAGAAATAATGGAAGACAGCACTGGAAAAAGGAGCATCTGGCTGCAGTAAAGACCCATCCCTTCCCGTGCTGGGGTTGTTGGCTCATCCTTGGAAATCACAACAATCAAGAATGGAGAATCGTTCTTTTCATCCCTTCTAATAGCATTATCCTAGCGACCTCATCCCCTAACAATGGCGTGGTCTGTGTTTTGTTTTCCCTCCATCACTGCTTCTCTCCCCGCCACCCCCTCCCCTGGCCAGGGGCACAAGGGAGATGCTGTGCTCCAGACACTGCTGAGGCAGCCTCTGAACAAGTCTCCGAGGGGCAGGATGCTCCTTCAGAAGGAGCTGCATGAAGATTCCGATTGAGAAGACCAAACACTGAATAAAAGGAATTGGGAAGACCCTGTCCTCCTGCTATTAAACCAGTGAAAGAGATTTTAATGACTTTTCCCAGGGTGGTAAGAGTGTTATTAAGCAGACACCCTTGTCCATTGCTCAAAGCTATTTGTTGATATGATGTGTTTGGGAAACAATTTGGCAGTATTTCAACAGTCTTAAAAATGTTCATCCCCTTTTACCCAGTAATTCTCATTTCTGGCAAGTGACTAAGGGAATAATTTAAAGGAAAGAAAATGATATATGCCTGAAGATACATATTATAGCACTAAAAGGAAAAAAAGGTGGTAAAGTTTCTGTTCTTTACATTTTTTTCCTCTCGTGTCTTCTCCTCTAACTCTCCCTTAGGCTTTGTAATGCTGATCCCCATGGCTCTTGAAAGAACCAGATATAATGACAGAAATTGCGATCTCTCACCTAGGCATAAAACTTACAGAAGGTCCGCTATATGTAAATTCACTACATGACTAACTAAACTTACCAGTGAGTTTCATTAAAGGCTTTCTGTTCATTTTACAGGATGGCAAATAATTAATTTAAAATCATGTGAAATAATGAACTCGTTTACACATTCAGTTTTCTATCAGTACCAGGCACTATGCTAGGGGCCGAGGGTATAGCAGTAAACAATACAGACCTGGTCCTCGATCTCAGAGCCTGCTATCTACCAGAGATACCAATAAGAAACAAGTAATTATATTAGGATGAGCACTGGGTGTAGAATCACCAAATTCACTATATGTTAACTAACTTCAATTTAAATTAAAAAACATTATAATGAAGCTTGATAAATATTCTGATGAAGGGACATATAGCGTGCTAATGGAATGAATTGCAAGAGGGTCTTATCCTTATTCAAGGGCTCAGAAAAAGCCAGTGGGAAGAAGTTAAGGAATTTGGATTCCATCTGGAGTTTTTAAAAAGGGGAGTGCTATGACTGGATTTATGTTCTGGAAAGATCACTGACTGCTGTGTGAAAGTTGGAGAAGAGCAAGATTAGGGTCAGGCACATCCACTGGGAGGCTATTATAGTCCCAGTGAGAAATGATGGTGGCTTGGGCTGGTGGGGAGGGGTGGCAAATGGAGGGAGAGAGACAGAAGGTAATGAGTGAGAGTGAGAGACAGTGAGTGAGAGAGAGAGGAGAGAGAGAGAGAGAGAGAGAGAGAGAGAGAGAGAGAGAGAGAGAGAGATTGATTTAATACCTAGAATCAACTTCTTAATGATTGCTGGAATGATTTTGAGGCTTCTGGCTTGAGCAAATTGTGACATCTACTAATGCACTTTTCCTGGAGCCCAAGGAAATGTGGGACAGGGTAGATGGCATGGAGTTCAATTTTAAAGATCTAGGAGTAGAGGGTCTTCAATTCATCCTTTTGGGGGTTGTACTGCAGGCCAAGGATTTGGTCCTCAAAGTGCACACAGGGACTAAAGATAAGGATTTGGAAACCCATCATTATACAGGGATGGTAACAGAGGCAATGAGAGTGGATAGATCACACTTGTATCAAAGATTTATTGAGCCTAGCATAGTACTAAGCTCTCTCATAAAAGAGGAAAGAAAGGGAAAGAGTTTTCTCACATCGTTTCTTCCAGGATGCTTTGGCACAGTCCTAGGCTGATGGAAATCACTACACATACTGCCTCTGTGACTGCCCGCACTCACCACGGTATGTTATACTTGTTGACTGACATCTCTTGCTTAAAGATTTTAAGGTCTGAGGCACCTGGGTGGCTCAGTTGGTTGGGCGTCTGGCTTCGGCTCAGGTCATGATCTCACGGTTTGCGATTTTGGGCCCTGCATCAGGCTCTGTGTGATGGCTCAGAACTTCAGATTCTGTGTTTCCCTCTCTTTCTGTCCCTCCTCCTCTCCCCACTCTCTCTCTCTCTCTCTAAAAAAAATAAACATTAAAAAAAAAAAAGAAGACTATAAGTCCCTTGTAGGCACAACCATGCCTCCTACCTTTTTCCTCCCAGCCCCTAGCTGAGTCTGGAACATAGTATGTGTATTTAGTTTTGGAAGAACTGATGTCCTAGTTAGCAGATGCACACAGATAACACCACATTTCCTCCAATACCTCTTACTTTATAAACATGATCCTGGAGGAGGGAGACAACTATATGTATATTTTAGCTAAACTTCTGCTTTTGGACAACTTTTCAAAAGTATTCTACTTGCAGAAAATAGGATATGTCCTTAAGTTGTGAATTTGTTTCTACCTGCTGTCAGCTTTTTTTTGGTCATGAGCACATACTTGGTGTTTGTCAACTAAAGTCTAAATGGATCTTCAGCAGCCTCCACTGGTACTCGTGTAAGAGGGGTTCCTTTGGGCAACAGCCTTGACATATGTTTGATCGAAGAGTACTGACTATTAGTGCTTATTTGATCATGGTACAGTGATGGCAGATAACCCAAGAGATTTACACAGGGTTGGTCCCTACCCACAAGTGTGCCTATAATCTCTGGCAGCATGGATTAGCAAGAGAGGTCTGGATAGAAGATAAATACAGATAGAATGTTAAGAATAAGTAAAGTTAAATATTTGTATACCATTCAGACAGAATATTAAACACACTGAGCAGGGGGGACAGAGGAAAAGGGAATGTCAAGGGAGTCAAGGGCATCCCTAGTTAGAAAAACAGAAGAGCTGGAGAGAAAGCAATGGCTTGCCTTTTGTGAGTTTGGACAAGATAAAGGCACAACCTAACATAACAGCCTCTCACATTGGTAAGGGGAGGGGAATGTTCAAGAGGTCAGATAATGTTCTAGACACTGTGTTAAGTGATTTATATGCAGTCTCTCATTACTGACTATGATCCTGTGAGATAGGAATCCTTAGTCCCATTTTACAGACAGTGTAACTGAGATTCAGGGAAGTAAAATAATTTCTCCAAGGTCTCATGACACTCAAGTATCTCCATAGCCAAAAGACTATATAAGGTAAGAATTAATGCCTCTGGAGAAACTTCCCTAGGGAGAATTGTAATTTCTTTTTATTCTTTCCACTTATGACTGTGACCAGTTAATCCAAAATCATTGATTTTACAACCCAAGAGTCAGCTTCTAGCAGCTCATGAAAGTGGATTGTTAAATTTTCAGGAATGTGGTAACCCACTTAATATCACCTTAGTAACTGGAAATCAGTCATGGTGGGAGTGTTTAAATAACATGGAAACTGGAAGATGCTGCAAAACAGGGCTGCTGCTGCTGTTGCTGCTGCTGCTGCTGCTGCTGCTTCTTCTTCCATTTTCCCCAAGAATCTGTTGCTAAACACTCACCAGCATGCCTCCACTTGAGAACCTCAGAGCTGGAAGGGAATGACTTTCATCTCATTTGCCAAGTCCCATCCTAGTTTCACTTATTGGTTCTGGTTGCCCGGAAGTCTGTGCATTCTGAGAAGGAATCTGAGACATCATAAAGAAACCTAAACTGTGATGTCTGTCACAGGCAAGGAGGGGAAGCTGGCAGTTGCCATCCCACGTACCTGCCATCCTTGCCATAGTCTAATGCCTTAACTTTAGAAATGAAGAAACAGAGACTCAGAGAGGGAAGGTTATTTTCCTGAGACCATGTAGTGAATTAGGGGCAGAGCTGAAGCTAGGAGTCAAATAATCTGACTTCTAGTTCAGTGATCCTTCCAGGATCACAAAAGATCATGCAGTTGGGGCCTTTTTGATGTAGCTAGCATCTCTATTAATAATACTGGGCAACAACGAGTGACCATGACCACTAAGCAGGAGTTTTGCAAGAGGGTATACAAACATACAATGAAGGGTAGACTGGCATGAAGTTCTGGGTCTTCTAGCCCTGCAAGTTTTTATGCTAGGTTTCTAAGAACTCCATCTATGTATGCTCTTATGTACCTTTTCTCTGACCACATAAACTACTATCAACCTGAAGTGTGTGATTTCTAAGAATCTTACATGACTTAGCAACATCCTGACAACCACTACTTTGTCAAGAGTCAAGTCAAAAGATATAGAGATTACACTCAGAGGGGGATTTTTCTAGAAACATGAAATGAATAGCATTGTAAATAAAAAAGAACATTCACAGTAGTCTATTCCTATGAAACTTCATAGTAAAGTATCCCCAAATCATTTTTGCTCATTTCATTTTAAACACTGTATTTGTGAAAAAGTAATGTGGCTTAGGAATCAAGAGGTCTAAACTGGCGAACAGTAAAAAGTCTCTTTTCACCCTAACCCAGCCATCCTGGTCTGCTTTGTGGAAATAATCATTGTTATAAGTTTCTTGGGTTTCATTTCAAAGAAACTTTATGTATGTAACAGTAAATATAATATTTTCCCCCTTTTTATACAAATGATAATATAGTGTAACTGTGGCTCACTTTTCCCACTCAAATTATACCTTGGAGCTTGTTCCGTATCAGTGTCTAAAGAACTTCATTAGTTTTTATGGATAGATACTTCCAACTTTGTGAGGTAGAAAAGGTGTCATTTGCAGATCAATGTCTTATTTAAAATCATCACAACTTGATACCAGAGGAGGATTAGTATACATGTATACCACTCAAATGTGAAAACTACTAAATTCACATTGATAAACTTTAGGGGGATTTTGTTTTTCTATTTATTTGTTTTTTTTCTTGTAAAATGAAATGCTATATTGTGGTAACAGGTCAATAAGAGTAGTGAATTCTATTGAATCACATATGCATTAATTTTTTTCCTGTGGGTTCTCACAAAAAGGCCACAAAAAGAGCAAATAACTGAAATTATGGTCATGAAAGCACTTTGAAGGGCTCTCCCACAAGAAAAGAAATTATTTACTTTAAATTCATTTTTTTTTACTTTAAATTGTGTTTTTACTTCAAATTGTTCCAACAAAACAAATGAGCAAAGGGGGGAAAATAGAGAAGAGAGGGAGGCAAACCAAGAAACAGACTCTTAACTATAGAGAACAATCTGATGGTTACCAGAGGGGAGGAGGTAGGGGGCTGGGATAAATAGCTGATACAGACCAAAGAGGGCACTTGCTGTGATGAGCACCAGATGTTGTGTGGAGGTGTTGAATCACTATATTGTATACCTGAAACTAATATTACACTGTATGTTAATTAGAATTTAAATAAAAACATAAAAAATAAATTAGTTCTTATCCCAAAAAGATTCAGATTATTTTATTATTTGCGAAGATGTCTACATTTTGCTCTGAGCTACTTGAGCTTCTCGAGGGTAACAGTTTGTTCATCCCTATATTCTTAGACAAAGATATAACACAGACTAAGAACTCATTGACTTTTATTGAATAGATTAAATATTACAGAAAATGTTTAAGTCACTTCAGAACTCGGTTTGCTACCTTCAGTTCTAACCCTTTGGGATAGAGACTAACGAGAAGCTGGACAGAAATTTACTTGGGCAGAGACCCTTTCTCTGTTCTTTATCCACAGCAGGTAATCCACCATCTTTATTTATGCTCAAGGTCATTCCTACTTAGCCCAAACGCATTACATCTATTATTCAGTAGAATTCTATGAATACACAACGAGCATCTGTGCTGGTTACACAGTATGAATTCAATAAATCTATAGATGGGTCAATTTCTAATCCCTACATTATATTATTATCACTTCTATACATGTCTAATTCCCCTAATGGATTGTAAACAACTTCAAAGGATCGTGTTTTAATCATCTTTGTATCCAAATATGGAATAGGTCTGCCTGGCACTCAAAGTCTAATAGATGAACAGATAGGGACCCATGCACCTCAAGCTGGGAATTGGCAGTGGTAGGAAAGGAATGGTGGGGGGAAGTGAGCGACCAAGGGATGCTTCATAGGAAAGTAATAATATCCAAGATGAGGCTTAGAGAATGAAATATATGCCCCTAAACAATTTTTATAATAAGAGATGAAGGATGGAAGAAAAAATATTCTGAATATAAAGGGGAAGACAATCTTCATGCATGAAAATAATCATTAACTATTCAGGAAACAATAAACAAGTGACTGTTTCTAGAGCCAGGAAAAGATGAGAATGAAAAATGTAGGTTGAGTGTCAATCACAGAGGGTCATAAATGATCTACTAATGGTTTGCCTTGAAAAAGAATGTCAAGGCCCAAATTTTTAAGAAGAATATGATATAAAGAAAAAAATCAGGACTTAAGAGTAAAATAGAGCTGGGCTTATATCCTAAACTGTAATCACTAGCAGTGTGACTTTGGAGAAGTAATGTAATCTCTTTGAGCATTAGTATTTCCTTTGTGAGTATAATAGATACCTTAGTAGATTGAAATAAAGAAGAAATGGATGTTAAAGATCTTTAAAAACTGGTAAGAGCAATATAAATATTAATTGTTATAGTCATCAGCTGTGCTTTGGGGAAAAAAATGTTATAACCTTGTTGAAGATTTTTCAGAGGCGAGAGGAAATCCTAGCAGTAGAAAAGACAGGAAGTGCGGTGGTAGGGTGATTTTTTGCTAGTGCAGATGAAGTCATAAGCCCTATGATCCTCACCTGCTGACCCCAGAACCTAAGGGGCTGACCCTGACTGTTCCTTGAGTGACCACATATCATATCAACCTCTAGACATTCATGATTCCAACTTACCTGATAAAAGAAATCCTGGGTCAACAATGGGATGACAGAAGTGATATCCTGTTGCAGGTTATTTACTGGTGGCACTGCATTTGCAGCCTTCCCAAACAGCAATCCATTAAAACAGTTAGCCAAAAACACTTAGCCAAAGGGGGTCTTAAAAAGGCCATCAAGTGTCAGATGTTAATAACGGGAAACTGGGTATGGAGTAGATGGGCACTTTCTGCACTATCTTGACATTTTTTCTGTTAACCTAGAACAGTTTGAAGAAATAAAAGTATTTTTTTAAAAAGTACATTATGGGTTCATTGTGGATTTATTTATAATAGCCCCTAATGTGGAAACAATCCAGGTATCCATTGATAGGGGAATGGATTAAAAAAAAGGTGATACATTCATGCAATGAAATACTACTCAGCAATAAAAAAGAATGGGCTATCAATACAATCTACAACATGGATGCATGTCCAAAGTATTATGTTAACTGAAAGAAATCTCACATAAAAAAGCACATTCTTTAAGATTCCACTTATAGGACATTCCAAAACAGGCAAAAACAACCTATGGTGGGGAAAAAATTAAAATGGTAGTTGCCTCTGGAAAGTGGGAGTGGCTGTCTGGGAAGGGTCATGAAGAAACTTTCGGGGACAATAGTAATGTTTGATACCTTTATAGGTGCTTGAGCTACACAGGTCCATGCATTTGTCAAATCTTAGCAAATGCTCACTTAAGATTTTGGTATTTCTCTCCGTGTAAATTTTACCTCACAGAAAAATATTAAATAAATACTAAGCTCTAGTTAATGAGTCCATGATATGCATCCTGAAATATTTAGGAAGAAATCTATTGTATGCAGTTTACTTTAAATGCTTTTAAAAGTAAGATCGATAATGGATGGACAAAGAGATGGATAGATGGATAGGAGGTGATCCCATAAATAGAGTGATATATTAAAGGCAGAATGAAACTCGTGGATCTATAGGTATACACTGTAAAATTCTTTTAACTTTGCCATATGTTTGAACATTTTCATTAAAAAATATTGGGAAAAATAAAGAACACTTTGGGGTCTTACATCTAGTTTTGGTGGTTGAGAAAAAGATTATATTTAGGCTTATAAAGCTAAGCTTGTAGGCTGTTAATGTTAATAAAGATCACTTACAGGCACCTGGGAGACTCAGTTGGTTAAGCATCTGACTTCAGCTCAGGTCATGATCTCGCGGTTTGTGAGTTTGAGCCCTGCGTCAGGCTCTGTGCCGACAGCTCAAGCCTGGAGCCTGCTTAGGATTTTTTTTGTCTGTCTGTCTGTCTGTCTGTCTGTCTCTCTCTCTCTCTCTCTCACACACACACACACACACACACACACACACACACTCACACTCACACTCTGTCTCTCTCTCAAAAATAAAGATTTAAAAAATGTAATAAATAAAACTCCTTTACATTTACCTCTTTACATGAATACAGATAGCTTTTTTGTATTTATCCTCGTTTATCTCCCAAACTGATTTGTGCACCTCTCAACTGTATTCTTGAGAATACCTTCATTTTAGCATTTATAATTTTATAACTAATTTCATCTCTGTATCACCCTACTAGACTATCAAGAACTTCCTGAAGGCAGAGCCTTGTTTTTCTTCTTGATTTTGTGTTCCCTTTGCCCAGCACAGTGTCTGATAAATACAGAGGGCATTAATTCAAACATTTGTTGAGTGTATCCCATGGGTTACAAACAAAGCTGGCCGAGGTAGTCTCTTTTCAAGGCCAAGGAGATATATGGAAGAGTTCCCATAGAGACACATGATCCAAAAACCTTCTGTGGAAGTAATTCGACACTTGGAAGGTAACAAGTTGATTCACTGGGACTTGTTTGTGTTTCCTCATCTAGCTTTTATTCTGTCGTATTGCCACTGGAAATATTCTTAAGATGAAGCTGGTGTGGTAAATATGGTAAGTTGGCTCACTCAAACTCTATCCCATTCCCCTTTTGGTTGGAAATACTGGAAAACTAAAAAGAAAATCACCTTCTCCAGATTTGCTTGTAGTTAATCTGCCAGTTATTTGCACTCATACAAAATGGAAACAAAGGGAAGACCATTTTTTCTGTTCTCTTGGCTGCAAGGGTACAGATATGAAAGGGTTTCATGCAGCCGGGGCATTTTCCAGTTTCCAGCATGCCATGGGGCAGTTGTAGCAATGGCTTCTCCAATGTGACCTCTCAATCACTAGTTCACAGCCCCTGAGTGAGGGTGGGGTGTTAGACTGATCACTCCAGTGGCATTGGGGGTGAGGGAGCATATCATTTGTGGAGTCCTTGACCAGAACACATAGCTTTAGTTCTTCATTTCATTTGGTAAGCATCTAAGTCCTGTTATTAAATTCCTCAGTGTTTAAAGTACCTGGAATGGTTTCCATCTCTTGCACATCCCAGAGTATAAAAACAAGTTTGAGTGACTAAGGGCAGGCCCCTGTGAATGGGAAACGGGCTGCGTTTCAAAGTTTTTCACTATGACTATCTATTCAAGTAACTGTTGAACCCTACCTTGTGCCAAACACTGGGCTACAGGCTGGCCTTGAGAGAAAGTGGTTTGTTTTCACATAGAAGATCTGTGCTAAATAAGAGCCCATGATGATCCATGTCTGAGAAAGGTAAGGAATGGTCAGAATGAGAGTCCAGGTGAAGGGGTAGCTTTAGAGCAGAAAGAAAATGCTTACTCTCAGACTTCGACTCAAACAGTAACTAAGATGTTTAGCATTTTCATGCACAGTGTATTTGTCTCCATTATCTCATTGAACACCTTCTCTTACCCGTTGTCTTTTGGAGGGTTTACTTCCGGGCACTTCCTATGTGGTAGGCACTTTGTGTATGTTTTCTTATTTAAACTTTGGAACACCCTCTGAGGTGGGGACTGGTATTAACTTCATAACTTGCCTAAGGTCTCACAGTTATTAATGGTCATCATATCTTTCGATCCTACACTCTTAGGGGATAAAAAAGCCAGAATTTCATTTCCTCAAAAGACATAACATGTTTAAAAACTAACACTGTACAAACATGAGGAATTGTTATGCGTATCACAGAAAACCTCTTCTCCAAGTTTGAAGTCTTTGAGGTAAAAGGCACAGTGTCCACCCTGCTCCAGCCCTAGAAGAAGAAGACAGACATACCTAGTCCGGCTCAAATCAGAGGAAACCCACAATGGACAAAGGGAGTGTGGTAAAGAGAAGAAAACCCATTTGCTGCCTCCAAAGCCTCCTCACTAAGGCGGCTCTTTATCTTCTACACCATTGTTTACAGCACTGAGGACACCATCCGGACCTAATAAATGAAAGTGTCCACTGGGAAGGGGAAAAACACACACATGCCCCCCTCCACATACAAAAGGACATTTGTGTCAGGCAGCCGAAGAGGCTGACACACACCAAGGGTTTGCCCCTCCTCTCTTTGCCCTTGGAAACAGAGAAGAAAGGCAGCTTTCTGGTATTCCACAAAAGGGGGAGGCTGCGGCAGGGAAGAGAACACACACTCTCTAAAACTGCTGACTTGATTCATCCCCAAACTGACACAATGTGGAGAGGAAGAGTTCAGGAAATGGGCAGATTATGTCCAAGAAAAGATTTCCTGCAAGCGGTTAACGGGAAACTTACATGAAAAGTGAAGACTAAAAATACACTGGCTATTAGATGCTAGGGGGAGGGCCCTCAGTTCTTCAAGAAGTGTCTGAGGAAGCTGCCATGCTTGAAGCTCTGCCTGCCCTCAAACCTAGTGACATCAACTTAGCCTTGGCTTTAGTCCCCTGAAAAGCTCATCAGGCACCTGGTGTGATTACAATTTCCATTTAACAGGCATCCAGTCCACACTGCATTCTAGGCTCTCTATTCCTACAAGTCATTACAGTACTGAAGGTGGGAGCCCCAATACCTTATACATATAGCTTGACACAAATGGTGAGGAAAGGAAAGAGGTAGTATAAATGATATTATATCTTTAAGTGGATTTTTTAAATTGATTTTTGAGAGAGAGAGGAGAGAGCATGCATGTGCGAGGTTGGGGGGGAGCAGAGAGAGAAGGGAACAGAGGATTTGAAAGTGGGCTCTGCGCTGACGGCAAAAGAGCCCGAGTGGGCTTGAACTCACAAACTGTGACCTGAGCTGAAAGCAGACTATTAAGTCATAAACCTCAAAGATTTAGGAGCTAGTAAGACTTAAAAGCTTTGGCTTGAACAGTAGGGCAACTAATATACAACATTAGGAGACCAATAGGTAGCTATGAGGGAGTGCTGTTTGGTTCTGAAAACGATGCTTAGAGGCAAGTCGGTGCTCAGAGGCAGAAGCAGGCTTGGGGAGTTCCCTCCATGTCCTAAGGCTGGTGCAGAAAACTGAAGAAGATGGGAGTTTGCTTTCAGAGCCTTCTTCTTCCCCTTCTCTTCTACTTCCAGAAGCTTAATTCTGCCAAACATTCATTGAGTCCCAAATTGGTGTAATCCCTGCCCCCCTCCCAGGACTGAATAGCAATGGATCAAGAACCTCACAGTCTTACAGGAAAGACAGGTTCCATGAATAACAGAAGGGAGGAGAGCAGTGCTGGGCTGCCTGAAGCCTGCCATAACTTTCGAAGAGCTCAGAGCCTGGCCATTCTATCCCCACTCTTCCTAATGGAGCGATTTACAAGTCCTCATACCCAGAAGTTTGGGGCCCCGGTTATAAAGGAAAATCTTGTCACCAATCACCCTTCAAACACAGACACATACAGTAAATCCTTCTGCCAGGTTTATAATAATGTGAGGCCAAAGATCTTTCAGTATCATAGTTTTTATACACAGTGTGAGCCAGATGTGCAGGTACACTGGAAAGCAAACTGCAGGTGGCCCTCAGTGATTCGAGTCTAGGGACGCAGAGCTGGGAGAACAGCACTTTTTCCTTTGTTTTGTTTTGTTTAAACTACGGATGATCTGAGACTTCCTTTGTTGTAAAATCCTAGGGATACGTTAGTTGTTGCTGCTCGTACCTTCACTGATTTCTTGGCAGCATCTGGGGCAGCCAAGTACCCCTCCTTTCCTGAAGGCTGCTCCCAAATCCTTTGGATTATCTGATACCACAACTTCCCCCACCTCAATCTTTGTGGGGGTCCTTGCGTGAGGATATCAGACAAATGATCTATGATCCTCCTCAGGGTCCCTTTTTCTCACTGTACAGACTCCTTAGGGATTTAGACTCCTCTCACTGCAAAGAGCAGTCCTAGATTTCCGTCTTCAGACTACACCTTAGGAGCTATTAAGCAGCCACGAGTAGAGTCAATACCTTCCTTTTGCTCCTTATTCCTTTTCTCTATATCAGAAGAAAGTGGGGTAGTAATTAACTGACACTCCAAATCTCCCAAGCTTTGGCAAAATGCTTCATAATATTAGTAGATAATAATTAGGATTTTGTGTCTTGTTTTGTCTATGAATGTCTGCACCTTAAGTTTATTTTAGAACTTAGGACATATAGGTACCCTAGCTGTCATTTCATTTGCTATATTTAAATAACAGACATCATTAGTCAGGAACACAAAGTATGGGGAAATTAGTGGCCAAAAGATATGAGAAACATGATGTTTGGAAATTCTTGCATTTTGTGTAGTTAGAAACAAAACAAGTAAATTGGATTAGTGACTTAGGAAGTGATATAAATTAAATTAAAATATGTTAGCAACTACTCTCATCTCTACTCCTAAAACTGCAGAGTCAAGGTAACGAGAACTCTGGATTCCAGTGTTTAGAAATCTGGCATCTACACATTCCACTATGGACTTCTGGAGACGATAGCACCAGCAGAGAACAATGTTCTTACTGCACCTTGCACTGGGCAGTAAGATTCTTCAACTGGCTTTGCTACTAAAAACTCTCAATGTTCATCTAATATCCTTAAATTCCAAGATCCCAGACATTCTTAGCATTTGGTTTCAGCAAAAGGTCAGATAATCCTTTACACCTTATTGTAGATTTCAGTGGGTTTGACTTCCTTGCCGAATTCTATTTGCCGCTTGAGTCAACTCTCCGAAAAGATACAGAAACAGTGGCAGAGTGTGCAAAAGACACCAAAGAAGATGCACAGGAAGGGTTTCCTTTCGGTTGTAGTCTCCCAGGTGGCAGTGAGGGGCAGGAATTTTTTTCCCTACTAGAGTAAGTAGGGCAAAATTCCTCAGAGCTGAGGTAAAGTTAAGACTTAGTTAAGAAGGGATCAAAGAATATTAAACACGAAATGATAGACTTCATCCCCTGAGAATCCATACTACTCTCTTAGGAGAAAAGAGCAAGAGGGGAATGTTGGAGGAAAAAATGGCAGAGGTTTGAGCAAAAGAAAATAAATTCCTCCCCCATAGAAAATCATCATTCTAATCACTCCCCAGCCCTATACTACCTCACATCCAGGTTACAGTGAAAAACAGAAAATGGTCTGTAAATAAATGAATAGCAATCGGGTTCCTCTCTACATTCCAGAGGGCACATTCTATGCAGACCCTGAAATTAAGGAGCTCCAAATCTAGCTAAGAAGCCGTGTATATTTAAAAAATATAAAGCAGCAAATAAACATTATGTCATGAGTGATACCAGGAGTTTAGAGTAGTGAGCAACCGCTGTGGTTCTGGGTGGTCTAGAAAGGCTGTGGAAGCAGCTGACCTGGAGCTGGGCCAGGTCAATGTGAAGGCCTGGAATCTGCTATCCTTCCTGGTTGACCTTTCTTCTCTGAATCAATCATCAAGGAACTTCCAAACATGCAATAACAACAATAACCACCAAGAAACTCTTCACACAGGTAAGTAAAATTACTGCATAAGGTGTAATATGTTTACTATCCTATCATTGTTATCTTCAGAAGAGTATGAGAGGGATTATCTGTTACCATCACCATCAGAGTATTTACCATGAACTGAATGTTGAGCCAACACTACAGTGTTGGCTGAATAACATAACACCCATTCACAACCTCTGTCTTATTTGCGTTCATTACAGAGTGTAGAGAAGCAGAACATTTCCTTTTCTAGCCTTTCTTATAAATGGAGGTACCCGTGTGCCACAGTTTGAATGAGACATAAGCAGAAATCTGCAGGGGCCCATGGGAAAGCTTTTGATTTTCCTGTTTCCATGAAGAAAAAGCCAACATGTTACAGAAGGCTGAATGGGAAGATACAAAGAATAAGCACCTTTGATCGCAATACTGTCTTTAAAAGACAGCAACTGTTTACTATAGAATTCTTGTAATGTGGTGGTTAAACAACCCTCAATTAGTTTAATAAATTGAAAATATTCCTGATATACTTACCATGTTCTTAACCACGGTTGTAAGGTAGGTAAGTGACAGAAACAGAACTGAAGCCCATGTATGACATATCCAAAACCCTTACTCTTAACCACTACGCAGCAAGGGTGCACATGTGCTATGAAAACTCAAGTGTCTTAATGACCAGTGGTTGTGTTGTTTGGAGGGACTGTTCCTCCTATGACAGTCACAGCCATTCTTATCATAAAACTTTATATCCTGGATACATCCTAATAATATGTTCCAAAAAAAAAAAAAAACCCAAAAACCAAAAAACAATGACACCGATTTCACTGGCTCTCAGACCAGGGGCAAAGGGATTCAACTTACTGACACATCAGTTATCTTCTTGTGATTCCTTTCTTGGAAGTCTAGGACCTTCTTCTTCCATTTTGAATTTCTTTCATGTTTGAAATCCATAAAAATTTAACAGTTGCCCACAGAAACTTTCCATTTCCCCTTTCTTTTTTTGCACCCAATTGGACTTTTAAGATGGCCACAAATGAGTTCTGCCCTTGTTTTTTATACAATAGGCAAGTGTCATTTCAACAAACTAAGCATCTGATAACACTTAAAAATAAACAGTACACTGTTTCTGGAGGGTCACTTATCCCCTTACAATAGAGCAAATTGGAAAGATCATTCAGAAATATTTCAAAGCCTAAAACAACACTGAGTTGATGGTGGCAGTGATCAGCTGTTGGCAGCTGGTCGGGTTTTCATGGCTTTACTCTGAAGTGAAATGCACTCCTTATCTGTGGTTATGACTAGCCATTACATAGAAGAATTAATGGGGTTGCTTTTGGCTGTCATGGAAAGCTTAGGATGTGTTCTCTATGTGGGTCCCTAAAAGCAGACATCCTCTCTGCAAAGCTGACAGGTCACCTCCCTCAACCAATTAGCTAATTGTCTGAAATCACTCCTCACAGATCAAGAAAAACTGTCTTGTGAATGAACTCTGTTCATGCAGAAAGCAAGAGCCTTTTGTTTCCTTCTGAAGACCCTATTCAACTCAAAGGCCTCTTCCATCTACAAAATTCTAAATTCTACAAATGTGAACAATCAGTTCCAATGAATGAATCCTTCTGGCTTTATAGCAAATGAGTGCTTTTTTGACTACAGGATTTTGTTGTTTTTTTTCGTTTTTTTTCCCCCTTTGGTTTTGTTTTTGAAGAAAATTTTTTTATAATGTGGCTTCCTGACTGTACCAGGTGTGAAATGGTAAATAAAAGAACATGCAGTTGTGTTGGCCATCTTTAACTGCTCCCTTCAAAGCTTGCCAAACTGATGTCATTCTAGATGCTTTCTATTCTGCTGACCAAGCTAGACCTTCCTAGAAAAATCTATAGACTGACTGTCCAGTTCTAATCAAGATGTTGCATCAAATTCTAAAAGCTCAGGGCTACCCAGGAGATTGGTAGCTAGCTTTTGCTGAATAAAGAGGAGTGAGTGGCCCTTTTGCTGTGGTTAATACTAGGAACTGAAGACAGTTCCTTTGTCTCTGACTTGCTGGAATAAGATGGGCTGAGAAGCAATCACTTTGAATTGAGTGATAAGACACCTTTATTTATATCATTTGCATACCATCTTTCACTGACCCTTATTTCCCTGCTTCCAAATACAATGCCATTTTGTTCAGACATCTACCCTTTTCTGTGCCAACTTAAAACTCCTACAACTTAAAACTCCTTCTTCAAAAGCTAAAATCCTACAAAAGCAAAGACACAACAGAAAGTCCATATCTCTTGCATCTGAGAATACTGGAAAGGCTTTAATGGAGATACAAGGGCTCAATAAGGGATGGACAGAATTTTAATAAAGACAGATGGGGGAAGGAGCAGAAGCTCCCTTGGAAATGGAGAAAAGAAAGAGTACTTTCCATGTGACAGATACTATGGTAAGTACTTTCACATAAGTCATCCATACCTTATAACAGATGATACTGGGAAAGGTAGGTATTATTATTATCATTATTTCAAAGTCTTTAACCAGTTAAAAAAATGCCCAAGACAAAAAGGGGGAGGGGTGTGTGCTTGGCTGGCTCAGCTGGTAGAGCTTGTGACTACTGATCTTAGGGTTGTGAGTTCAACCCCTCTGTTTGGCCTGGAGCCTACTTTTTAAAAAACTGCCCAAGGTTACAGGTCTCAAACACAGATGTAGCTCCAAATCATTTTTCCCCACCAAACTGATGAACAGTGACATGGAGGCAGAAAGAACAAGGGTCATTTGGAGTGGGAACTGAGCCAATATTGTGCCAAGCGTGGAGTAGCTTCTGAGCATCTGCTCTTTGTGAGTCACTGTTTAAAGAAAAGGGCCCCACTAGTGCTATCAAGTGTAACCACAGTGAAATTGCTGATCATTTTGACAAGGTGAACCAGAAAAAACGAAGTCTTTTAAGAAACCATCAGTAGTTCTGATATTAATGACTCTAGTTCAGGATCAGGATAGCTACTTCTTTCATCATTTCCATTTAGCAATATACTTGAATTGAACCTAAATGCTGCCTGAGTCTTCATCTCAGTGTGTACTGGTTATCTAGCTCAGCATGGCTGAAGGCAATGAATATTCAAGGAAGACTACATATCTCCTGTCATGCCTACATTTTGTATGCTATACAGATTCCCCAGTTATGTCTCGGGATCTTTTTCCATTTACCAACATTATCCCATTTCCTATTTTTCTATTCACAGGCTCTAAAATAAGGCCTGAAACACAGCAGTTATTTACTTACTTATTTACTGAAGAAATACTGCATAACAGGCATTCAATAGATGTTTGGTGAGTAAATAAATGAACTAGACACTTCTATTAGAAGTGAATGAGAGATGTTAAATCATAGGCTCAAGGTTAGAGTACTGGGCTACAATGTAAAGTAAGATGGTAAATACAACTTAGAGCTGCTAGATGGGCTGGGGTGCCCTGAATACCAGGCATTGGAACATGACTTCATTTTATAGGTAACAAGAAAGAGAATCCTGAATGTTGCTGAGGATGAAAAAATCGTGTGCATGGTGGTAAGGGAGGGAGGAGGGTAATATTCAAATAGTTCCAGATGGTCAGACAACAGCCTGAAGGTACCAAACAAGAATTGAAAAGTGAAGCCCTAGAAGGGAAAGGGCCAGAAAGACGGATAGAAAGCAGAATCCTTGTCTTTGTTTCACAAAACTTCTTACCTTTTCACAATGATCTAATTCCTACACGACTCTTTCTCTATTGCCATCTTCTAATTTGTCTCAGTTATTTTTCTCTTCAAGAATTTTCTCCTTTTGACCACACCTTAAAACTTCTGAAGCCAGTTATTATTTGATCAGATAAATGTAATGTGTCATAGCCTTAGAACTGTTTTAAAATGTCTCATAATTTCCTACTTCTGTGGGAGAGAAAGGCCAGTGTAAATACATTGTGTTCTTGCCCCTATGGACAAGATGGACTTCGCCTACTCAATTCTAGTCAGAGCCAAAACAGAGTAAAATGATTTCTCTGTCTTCCCTATCAAAGCAGAGCAGAAATAAATATAGGGAGTACCCTATTCTGTGGCATATGAAAATAAGGATACTCAGAGAAACAAACATTTCTACCTATAATTTTTCCTTGCCTTCTGCTGAGAGTGAACACTATCAGGTGATCTGCCCAGAAAAAAACCCCACTGCGAACCTTTGCTTGAGCTCATTGTCACACCTCATGTACCCCGATCTACTCACCAGTTCTGTTGAAATTATACTCCTTTAAGGACTACCTTCAATGCCACCTCCTCTAGGCTGTTTCCTTTCATTTTTAAGTGGAATGTAAAATTTTCTCAACTAAACCCCTTTAACACCTTATCTGTACCTCTTCTTACAAATCACAAAAATACTTGTATTATAGTTTCTTATGACTGTGTCTTATATCCCACTCTATTCCCTCCAAAAGAAATTAGCTTTGAAGGGTCTGAATCATTTGGACATCCCCCACAGTTCCTAGTATATCATATGTATTTATCCCATATAGGAAGCTCTCAACACTTGCTGAAATGAATTAATGAACACATTACTTTAAATAAACATTCATATACATTACTTCAGGGTATGATTATCTCTACTTTACAAATAAGAGAATGAAGGCTCATAAAAGTTACATGATTCAGAAAACAGGTCATGCTTTCCACAAAAGCTGAGATAAAAGACCCAAATAAGAGGATTCAGACTGAATCTGGGTACCTCTTGAATAACAGCTCCTATCTTTTATTTAATTATCAACTGAGAACATAAATTGCTGCTTTTGGGGGGAATAAATGTGTCTAATATGTATATCAAGATCCATTAAAAAATCATATAATCTAAACCAGTATGTCTACTTCCAGAAATCCATCTTAATATACAGAGAGGCAGATAGACTTACACATGATGACCATAATACTGTTGTTCAAAATAATGAAAGCATCAGTAAATCTTCTGTTTCCCAATTGAAATACTGAAAATATGTTTACTTCTCCTTCCCTCCCAGATTCCAAAGACATGACAAAGTAGTACAAGGCTGAATAAATGAATACCTATGCTTAGGGTGGCAGAGAAGAATAAAGGAAGAAAAGGAATAGACCAGAACAATTTTTTTAAATGCATTTTATTATTATTTTTTAAAAAATAATCTTTATATCCAATGGGGGGCTCAAATCCACAACTCTGAGATTAAGAGTCACATGTACTACTGACTGAGCCAGCCAGGTGCCACTAGACCAGAAAATGTTAACACTTTTCAAAAGATGGAAAGTAAATGGAATCACATTGGTAGATGTACTACAATGTTTATATCTCTACAGCCTTCCCAAGTGAGGAAAGCCAGGTAAAGGAACATTGGGAAAAAGATGCATGTAGTAGCCAATGCTGCTTCTTGATAAGGCCTAGAAAGGTCCCATGTTGGGGGTCGGAGCAATATTGTCCAAAAGAAACGTAATATGAACCACAAATGTAATTTTGAAATTTCTTTTTACACTTAAAAAGTAAATGGCAGATACAATTAATTTTAATAGTATATCCAAAGTATTATCATTTCAACACATAATCAATGTAAAAATGAGATATTTTCTTATCTTGTCTTTCTGTTCTTTGAAATCTGATTTGTATTTTAAACTTATAGCATATCTTAATTCAGATGAGCCAGATTTCAAGTTCACTTATAGCTAGTAGCTATTGTAACTGATATCACAGAATCAAGGAATAGGGAGAGCAAGGTCAGGAAAAGGAGCAGAAATCAGTGATTAATTGAAGAACTTCCTAAAGAATCAGTTGGGGTAGAAACAGTTTAGATATGCAAGAACTTTAGAGAAAGTTTAATTTCTATACATTCTTTCTGAAAAATTACCAGGGATGCTTTATGGCAAAGTTAAAAAGGATTCTAAGAAAGAGATGACATAGGGTGCAAGAAAGGAGATTTAACCCAGGACTTCAATTAAATGATAGTAGGCCTGAGATTAGAACAGGAACTCTGTGGACTTAAGAATGTGTTAAGATGAAAGTTATTTCCCTAAAACAAAGTCTGATTAGGGAGCCAAGTGATGTTAGTCATAAGGTAAAGGCAGATGCTTCTTTCTTCAGTCAGGAAAAAAAGGTAATCCAAAACTCCCAAGAAAACAAAAAACAAAGACAAGGTGTAGATATGAAGCAAAGAAAATGTGGCAAGTGATGGAATGTAGAAAGAATCTATTTGATCTTGATGTTTGGAATAGTCTCCTTTAATTGTCACAGGTTTAGTACCACAGAACTTTATTTTCTTCTTATGGGTCAACTTATGCAATTCCTCTCTGCTGTAAATATTTACATAATTGTAATACTGAAAAGGATATCTAGTAGTTTTTAATTCTTAGAATCAATACCCAGGTGAAACTTAAGACTCTTTTTTAGAGCTCTGAATGTGAACGTTATTTAGTTATACAATACATACCTTATGATAGAAAGCGACTAATTATCTCATTTTACTTGTTGGAAAGCCAAAATATTAAGTCATATTGCAGCCATTAAATTATCTTCAAAATGTATAATAAGCATTTTAAAATTTATGATGTTAAGTGAGATAAACTGTATCCAAAACTATAGACAGTATGAAACCTGGGCAAACGAAATGAAATTAGAGCTACACTTATGTATTAGGAGAGATTTAGGTTAGAGCTGAGTAATCACCAGACTTCTGAGAGGCTTGAGAGTCCAGGTGAGGAAACACAAATGGTACAAGGAATAGTCAAGTGTAAGTGCCAGGCTCTGGCACTCCATCTCATCTATCTCTATAAGCAATCTCGCTTCCCCAGTACACACAGTTTGTACTTATTCAATATTCACAGATTCAGATTCTCAAGGCTACTTGAGTGCTTTAGGATGGCCAAGAAATCATCCAGCTTCGCAGTGAAGCCAAAGGAGGCTTCTTGGAAGAGCCAACCCTTCAAATTGCATCTCAAAGGATGGACAGGTTTGAAACGGTGACTGGGGAGACTGTGGACTCCTCAACGGACAGAGGACAAGCTCTCCAGACTGAAATGCAAAGAAGGCTCTCATGGAGGACAGGAAAACGAGGTTACTTTTAAGGTGTGGTAACCAGAAGTTCCTTAGAGACACTGGCTTGTCCTCATCCCACCACTGACACAGAGATCCATGGTTTTGGAGGCTATATTTCAGAAGATGGAGGTACTTGCAAATGTATAAACTGAGTTCCTTCTTCCTCCCACTAACCTATATTCTGTCCAAGCCAAATAGACTATCATTTCCCTTCCATTCTTCTCTCAGATTATGCTTCTGCCCAGAAGATAAGCTTCTCACTAGCAAATACCGACATTACAGATATAGAATTCGCTTCTAGAGACCCAGGAAAATCTACTTGGCAGCCTCGAGGGAAAAAACAGGGAGAATGACTTTAATGCTTCACCATCCGTGGCTGGACTACAAAGTAAGACTGCCCAACTCAAGGACAGCAGCATTATTTGTTAAGGCATCTTAAATTAGGGCTCCATACTCAAAACGCATTCTTTATAAGTCTCAAACACCCCTTCTTCAGACTATTTATAAATATCCCATAAAAAGAGTTTTTATTCTTTGAAAAGAGATCTAGTAGAAGAGGAGGACAGGAAGAGATAATATAAGCATACACATGTGCCAGACATCATAGAACCATTCTATAACAAACCCACAGAGCACTGGTTATGCCCATTTTACAGACAAGGAAAAGGAAATTTAACTTCACAGAGATTGAGTGATTTGCTGGCTATGTGAATAGTGGAGCTGGAATTCAAATATACACACTTCTTACTCCAAAACTCAGTGCTTTTCCCCCTACACCATATAGCCTCAGAAAGAAAGGAAGGAGAAGTGAATTTGTCAAAGCTACATTGTTGGAAAGCAAGAACAGAGAGGTACAGCTGTTATCTGCACAAACCTACCCATATATATTTGTTAAAGAAACAAAATGGCCTTACTAAGTCAGACTAAGATGACAAAAATGAAGAGCCTTAAATAGACCTTTCTTTCAAAGGGGAACGGGGGAATTAAATATCAGAAAGTAGGAGGCTTCTCTTCTCACATGATTCTATCGCAGCTCAGAGGATATTTTTAAGAAAAGAATCTAAGAGAATTTAGAAGGAGTGGTGAAGAAGAGAGAGGGAAAGAGGGGAGACTGACTCATTATTTGTTTTCCAAATATAAAAACTCAAGCAAAACACAGTGAGATTTAGCTATCCAGCTGGGTGCTCTTCAGGATTAAGTGTGTGTGTGGCCAGGCACTTAACTTCATATTTCTGATGGCCTGCTATAAAATGGAAGAACTTGGAATAAGGCTTCTTGTCAAGAGAGTACCAAGAGAGTTGTATTTATAACTTCTGAAATACAGACCTAAGCAAATGGCCTGACATGGAGCTCCGGG
>NC_043710.1:59361093-59383277 GCF_006229205.1 Suricata suricatta
CCTTCCTCTCCCCATGGTCCCCTGCCAGGTCTCTCCTGTTAGACCTATGAATGCAAACATATGGTATCTATCCTTCTCTGCCTGACTTATTTCGCTTAGCATGACACCCTCGGGGTCTATCCACTTTCCTACAAATGGCCATATATCATTCTTTCTCATTGCCATGTAATACTCCATTGTATATATATACCACATCTTCTTGATCCACTCATCAGTTGATGGACATTTAGGCTCTTTCCATATTTGGCTATTGTAGAAAGTGCCGCTATGAACATTGGGGTACATGTGCCCCTATGCATCAGCACTTCTGTATCCCTTGCGTAAATCCCTAGCAGTGCTATTGCTGGGTCATAGGGGAGTTCTATGGTTAGTTTTTTGAGGAACCTCCACACTGTTTTCCAGGGTGGCTGCACCAGCAACTGGGCTTTTAAAATACAGATTTCAGTGCAATGTTGAAAACAAAATGGCAGTGTAATAGAGTATAAAGTATAAAGATTTGGCAATGGCCATCATGGGTTTGAATCTTGTTTGTAAGATTTAAACAAGATACTTAATCTTTCTGAGACTTATTTTCCTCATCATTAAAATGAGGGATAATTACCTCAGAACGCTTATTTATTGAGAATTAGAGTTCTTGATACATGACATCATTAAAGAAAATAAAAAGGCATGCCATACTGAAAGAAAATACATGTTTTCAAAGACTAACAGAAAAATTACAGCTATTTCTACCTTACAAAAATGATGGTATCCAGACCATTAAAAAAAACTCTTAGAACTTAGTAACAGGAAGATGAATGAAACCATATACAAAATGATCAAAAGCCTTAATCAGAGACTACACAAAAGAAGCTATACAGAAAGTCAGTTAGCACATGAAAAGATGCTAACAACTAGTAGACATCAGGAAAAAGTAAATTAAAACCACAGTTATACACTGTTACCTGTAATCCCATTAGAAGAATTAAAATTGAAGACTGGCCATACCGAGTGTTGATGAGAAAGTAGATCAACTGAAAATCACATACGCTGTTGCTGGGAATGTACAAGAGCACAGCCAGTTTGGAAAACAATTTCTTAAAAAGTCTAACAAACAATTACCATATAACTGAGCCCATTTGACTCCTGGGTATTTACACAAGAGAAAAGAAAACATACATCTACACAAAGATATGCAAATGAATGTTTGTATTAGGTTTATTTAAAAGAGCCAGAAACTGAAAAAAACCCCAATGTCCATCAATAGAGAGTATATCCATAGAGTGGAATCCTACTCGGTAATAAAAAGGATCTCTACACCAACAAGGACACATCTAAAAATCATTATGCTAAAAGAAGCCAAACCAAAAGTGTGTATATTGTGCCATTCTATTCATATAAAATGCAAACTCACCTGACAACAGATGAATGCTTGCCTGAGGCTGAGGAAAAAAAAAAGGGACAGACTGAAAAGGGACAAAAGGAATTTTGAGGGACTAAGGGAAATGTTCTGTATCCTGACTGCAGTAGTCACTTCATGGGCGAGCCAACTGTCAAACTCGCTGAACTTAAACAGATTTGTTTTGTGTACATTATTCCTTAAAGTTGAAAAAAATTCACTTTGCCTCTCCTGCCTCTAGAATCAAGTTAAAAAGCTACTACTGCACACTTCTTGGTCACAGAGAAGACAAAAAGCTGTACATAAAGGGATGATGGTATTGAAAAAGCCTTGCAATTTAGTGAGTATCAATAAGGTATTTAATTTATTGAATATCAGTAAGGTGTTTGGCAACATGTGAGGCACTTTATACACATTATTTTATTTAATTCTAACAAATTTGATGGGGCAGGCACTATTATCTCTTTTACAGATGAGGAAACAGGTTCAGAAATTTAAATTCATCAAAAATCACCCAGATGTAAATGGTAAAGTTGGATTCAAGGATGGATCTGGAATCAAAACAGTAGCCTGGACTTCAAAGACAATGCTATTATTTCCTACAGTGCTTAGGGCATCCTTAGAAAGGCAAAGCGTGATGGCCCAGAGACAGGAAGTGTTAGTGAAGATTTCCTTTATCAGGACTGGGAAATCCTCTCAAGCAGGGGAGTTTTAGCAGTGTATTTCAAAGGAGCCTGGGTGGATGGGAAATGGGGGTATACAGCTCTGCTTGTGAGGCCAAAGACAATCCTCTCTCTCGGCTCCAGCATCTGCTGGTATTTTGTTAACTCTTGGCTCCTCCATATTCACCCACCCACTGGTTTCCCAGGGAATAAAAGCCAAAATATCTTGGCTGAACAGGCGAATGGGTCACAGATGACAGAGGTAAAAAAAAAAAAAAAAAAAAAAAAAAAAATCAAGAAGTTCTGTAAATATGTGTCTTTTTTAAAGCAAAAACAAATCGCACACTTCCTTGTTCTGCATTTTCCTTATTCTCTTTGAATTGTCCATCTTGTGAAACATTTTGTCTACATTTTCATTCATCACAGTGGAAAAAAGGCAAATGGGTCATGCTGGGAGTTTAAATACATTTACAGTCTTCCTATTTCAGACCAGCTGTAGCCCATCTCCCCTGAAGCCAGGCCAACAGATCAAGAAGGTGCCGTGAGCTGCAGAAACCAGGCCATGGGAAACTAGGATCAGGAGGGGTGGCTCGGCATTGGGACCAACATTGTAGACAGAGTGTAAAGAGACCCGAGTTCTGGGATTAACTTTGTATAATAAACTTTGAGACTCTGTCAAGTCACTGTCCCTCTCTGAATCTCAGAAGATTGGACTAAACATGTTTTTCAACTTTCAACAAAGGCCATCGTTTATAACCAAAAATAATCTTCCCCCTAAACCCTCAGATTCTCATGCACTTCCTCTTTGAGAATTGCTCTGTTGCCTTTTTATTCCCTAACAGCCAAGCTTCACTTTCTGAAATTTATCCTATAAAACCAGGCAACTTCAGTGTATTAGTATATTATAATACCAGATAAAAACTTTCAAAAAGTATATACAAACATACACTGAAATTTTGTCATAATCCTTAGTGTGTGTTATTGAGAGCCAGAGATTAGATGCCCTAATGCAAACTGCAGTATATTTGGTTGTTCTTCATTTCCTTTCCTGAGTTAGCTTGAACTGCAATTTTACTAAAGCTCTTTTGCTCCCTTCTTTGCACATGGCAAGTCACAGGGACATGTGCTTTTGTGTGCTCCTTTAACTAGAGCATCCTCCCCCAAACTACACTCTGCCAAACTGTTTCTGGTAAGCAACTGTGGAAAGTAAAAATTCCCTAGACGTTCTGGACGGGGTGTGAAAGGAAGACCCACAACCCAGCAGGGGAACTGAAACATTCTCCCCTGTGTCCACTTCTGTCCTGGGAGGATGGGGGCAGGGAAGTTGCGGAAGAAGCTTTTAAAGGAAGCAGACTTGCAGGGCTTTTGCTGCAAACAATTGTGTACTATATCCAGCTGTTAAATAAGGCAACAGTCAGCTTAAAACCAGAGGAGAACAAAGGGGTCTGAGCTCTTGTTCCTACAACAGCAAAGTACTATGCTTCTGCTTCACATGTTTACAGCTTAGTACCTGTTTCTAGCTTCCAGCTCTGGAGCTCTAAGAAGTTTAACCCTTTATTTTTACATACAAAATGTTGTGCAGAACCATGACACAAAAAGATAAATTCGAGCTCTGGGGGGTAGAGGACCCGGGGGGGAGAGCTCTGCCCTTTCATCAGGCAACTCTGGACTCTTAGGGCCTCCAGGAACACTATTAGGTCTATTGATGTGTGTTGATTCATGTGTGATAGGTAAGCCTATTGATGTGTGGAGTTTACAGATAAAAACATGGTTGATCATGCCCTTAATCTGACTGAGTAGACTGGGTGGGTTGGTCTCAGCTTTTCTCTTCTTTCCCCTTATGTCTTCTTCAATGATCTCATTAATTCCCAATGCTTTGTTGATCATTTCTATATGGAAGACTCAAATTGTATACTTTTAGACATGATCTCTTTACTTCGCAGAATATCTAAAGCATACTGATGGGAGGAGACAAGCAGGGATCCAGGCATGCAGACAGTCTGGCAGCAGAAACCAAGGGTTTGGTCCCAAAATTCAGGACCAGCACTATAGTCCTCAGAGGACTAGTGAGAGAAAAAGAATCATGGGAATCCCTAAAGAATCAAAGTGCAAGGCAAGGACTTGGCCAAAAGGAACCAGAGAAGAGCTCTTCTTAGAATTGGGGGCCAAAGTCAGAGGTTGGGTTAGCTTTCAGGCTGACTTCATAATTCCCAGAGGCCTGGATCAGGTTCTTAAATCCCACCCTGCCTCATCCCCATTACAAGCAGAAATGTTTCACAGACCTATCGTAAGGTATGAGAGGACAGAGCCAAGTCAATCTTCACAGCTGAGCATATCCAGGCCTTAGTTGTGTCTAGTAAGTTGAAAGCAATCTCATGAGCAGAAAAGATGCAGAACAGATGTTCCCAATGTTTTCTAGGTCACTCGCAGAGATAGACACACATCCCTATCAACACAATAGCCATTTCTCTCTTTGTACCTTGTTAAAGAACTGATATTTTTTCCAGAGAACTGGTACTCTGTGGTCACAGGAAAGGTAAACCCTGGCCCCTCAGCTCCAGGGGTTGAATCACAATTGGTCTAAAGCAATTATGCAAATAAATTTCCCTTTGCCAAAATTGAGCTAGACAGGTGGTCATATAATCTAGTTCTAACCAAAAAAACCATAAGTTTTCTAAATGGGAAATAAAGTGCCTGGTTTTCTTGGTAACATGCTTGAGTCAAGGACAGAACCCTCTTACTTCCTCCCTCTTACTATGCTAAATGAACACCAACATCCTTGTAATTTAAGTCACTATTACTCAGATTTTCTGTTAAGTGTGACTAAAACTCTTCCTGACTGATCTGCTGACCCACCTAAGAGAGCAGGCAACAAGAGTGGTTGCTTAGCCTTAACTGGCCTGAGCTGGTTGACTGCAATTGTGACGACGGGAGGTCCCAGTAGCCCACAGTCCTGTCTATTATGTTTTATAATGGAGGGGCCACACAGGGGAAGAACTGTGTGGTCATTGCTGCCAACAGGAACTTCAGGATCCAGGCCCAGCTGCTGACCATGGACTTCCAGAAGATCCTTCCCTGGGTGACAGGCTATACAAACCGCCACCAATGTCCAGACTGTTGCCCAGTGCCTCAAGTTCCAGCTAAATCTGTAAATTCTGTTATGAGCTGAAGGAAGCCCGGCAGATCAAGCCTTAACACCCTCATGAACATGGTGGCCAACCTGTCATATGAGAAATGGTTTGGCTCCTTCTACACAGAGCCAGTCATCTCTGGGTTGGACCCGAAGACCGTTAAGCACTTCATCTGTTTTCTAGACCTCATTGGCTACACCCACCTGACTGACAGACTTTGCGGTCAGTGGCACCTGCTCCGAACAAACATATAGGAGGTGTGAGTCCCTCTGAGCCCAACAGGGATCCAGAACACCTGTTTGAAACTGTCTCACAAGCCATTCTGAATGCTTGGATAGGAATGCAGTGTCAGACATGGGAGTCGCTGTTCACATCACTGAGAAGGAAAAAATTACCACCAGGACACTGAAGGTCCTGTACTAACCCTCTGTTCTTAGAGCCTACTTTTTTTTTTTTTTTTTAATAAAATCATTTTTCTTTTGGGACACCTAGGTGGTTTAGTCAGTTACACATCTGACTCTTGATTTTGGCTCAGCTCATGATTTCAGTTTTTGAGTTCAAGCCCAACATGGGGCTCTGCTGACAGTATGGAGTCTGCCTGAGATTCTCTCTCTCTCCCCCTCCCTCCCTCCGTCTCTCCCTCCCCCCTTCTGTTCCCCCCCACTTGTGTGCACTCACTCATTCTCTCTCAAAATAAACTTTAAAAAAGTTTTCTTTCAAAAACTATGAGCCAAAAACTAAGAGATTAAAACTATGGATGGGCTCTATATCCGATAACATTTTTTAATGCTTATTTATTTTGACAGAGAGAGAGAGAGAGAGAGAGAGAGAGAGAGAAAGAGAAAGAGAAGCAGAGAAAGAATCTCAAGCAGGCTTCATGCGTCAGCACAGAGCCCGATGCAGAGCTCAGTCTCACAACCTTGAGATCGTGCCTGAGGTGAAATCAAGAGTCAGAGGCTTAAATGAGTGAGCATTCCTCCTGTAACTTTTATTATGTGGATATATGCAATATTTTTGCCTCAACTGTAGGAGATTTACAGGTTTCAACTCAAGAATCCTTACTCTAGACCAGCAGTTCTCAAAGTGTGCTCCCTGGATCAGCAGCATCTGCATGACCTGAAAATTTAGAAAAATTAGAAAAATAATTTCTCTAGCCAAACCCCAGACCTACTGAATCAGAAATCCTTGTAGTAGAGTTTAGCAATTTGTGTTTATTAAGTCATCCAAGTGATCTGATTCATACTAAAGGTTGAGGATGATTGCCCTGAGCTCACCATTAATTTCTGTGATGACAGAAATGTTTATATCTGCACTGTCCAGTATGGTAGACACTAGCCATATGTGTCTCTTGAGCACTTATAATGTGACCAGTTCAGCCAAGAAACTAGATTTATAATATTACTTAGTTTTAGTGTATTTAAATTTAAATATCCCTGTGGCTAGTGGCTCCTGTATTGGACACTGCAGTGCTAGATAATCATAAGGGACTTTACATTATCAAAGGGCTCAATACTAAATCACAAAATAGGGAGTGGTTCTCAAATTTCAGTATGCATCTCAATCACTAGAGGGGTTATAAGACACCGATTATTGGCTCCCATCCCTACAATGTATGGTTCAGTAGAACTAACTAGCTTGGGGTTTGAGAATTTGCACTTCTTTTTTTAATGTTTATTTTCGAGAAAGAGGGAGAGAGCATATGCCAGAGCAAGGGAAGGGCAGAGAGAAAGGGAGAGAAAGAATCCCAAGCAGGCTCCATGCCCAGTACAGAGCCTGAAACAGGGCTCTCTTCTAGGACTGCAAAATCACAACTCAAGTCGACATCAAGAGTCAAACTCCCAGGGGCGCCTGGGTGGCTCAGCAGGTAAGCCTCTGACTTCAGCTCAGGTCATGATCTCACATTCATGGGCTCAAGCCCCACATCAGGCTCTGTGCTGACAGCTCAGAGCCTGGAGCCTGCTTCAGATTCTGTTGTCTCCCTCTCTCTCTGCCCTTCCCCCTTCCCATGCTCTGTCTCTCTCTGTATCAAAAGTAAATAAAAACATTAAAAAAAGAAAAGAGTCAAACTCTCAATCAAATGAGCCAGGCAGGTGCTCCAAGAACTTGCACTTCCAATAGGCACCTATATGATGCTGATACTAGTGATCCTCGGAACTCACTCTGAGAAGCACTGAAGTAAGCAAAACTCTTTTTTCCCTTCTTATAACCTACATCAAAGCTACTTTTCTACAGTTTAAAAAACATTTTTTTAAATGTTTATTCATTTTTGAAAGACAGCTCAAGCGGAAGAGGCAGAGAGAGGAGACACAGAATCCAAAGCAGGCTCTGAGCTGTCAGAACAGAGCCTGATATGGGGCTTGAACTCACGAACCACAAAATCATGCCCTGAGCCAAAATTGGTTGCTTAACCAACTGAGCCACCCAGGTGCCCCTACTTTTATAATTCTAACCAATGTTTTCCTTTGTGTTCATCAAAATAACAAAAAGTTAAAGTTACCTGAGAGTAGGAACTGACATCTTCCCATTCTGTAGGTCTTATACTCCATATCAGCCCAGTGTCTTGGTTCCAGCAGGTACATGACATCACTGAAAGAAGAGTGGCCACTCCCACCCCCAGAGAGAAGACTTTTCTAACAGTCTGTCATGTTTCCAAGACCATGATTACCTCTGCATAATCATCAGGTGGCAAGCTGTATGTTTCAGAAAAAATGCACATAAAGATTAAGTGATGTGCCCAAGTCATTAGGTCCTATTTCTTATCTTTCTGTATTTTAAAGTATTACCTTGTAAGTTGTTTACATCTAAGTATATTTATAGAAGAGTGTGTACATATATGTATATATATTATATATATTATGTAATATACATGTAGCTTATATATAATATTTTATACATATATGTACAGTGATGCTGAAAACTAAAATATTCAAAAGAGTGAAAAAGACTTCTGACACTATAATGGTATGAAAGGTGATGGGCCTAGTAATCTGGATGGGGGCTACACCTTCTCAAATAACACCGTATACAAAACCATCTATGCCAAAGACCTGGCCTAGCCAGCAATGTAGTTTCAAGCATTAATGGGAAAGGCAAGAATCAAGGACAAACACACAGGGGACTTTTCTGAAGGTCAAAACAGCAACAATAAATACCATCCCCAGAAAAGCTTTTAAATCTGACCTTTTCCTCTGCTGAAGCCATTCGCCTTCCAGCATCTTCAATCTAATAGACTGAAGTAGGCTGAAATGGCTCTTAGGAGAGAACTGGTCTGGTCTTTTCCTTAATGCTGCCTCTCCACCACTACTCTAGCAGCATTACTGGTAATTACATCATTACACCATAATGGAACACATGCGGTGCAAGTGAAACAGCCCAGCAGCTCCCCAGTCAGGGAGAGGAGAAAGAACCTCCCTTCACTGTTCAGTTTCTATTAACCCTTCAGGTTCTGGTTTATTCTCAAAGTCAAACCACTCTTAACAACATTTCACTATCTTAAAACACAGACTGTGAGAGCAGAGCTTCATTGAAGACAGAAATGAAGTTAAATCCATTAGTGTGATAAAAATCCTCCACTAGGATAGGAATTAGGACACCTGTGTACACGTCTGGCTTTGCTATGACACCTTATATGACCTTGGGCAAATCATTTGCATCTTTTAGGTTTCAGTTTCTTATCTATAAAGAACAGCAAAGCTCCCAGGCAGAAGATCCCAAAAGGTCCTTATAGGCAATTTGGAACTGGACCAAAAGATCACCAGAGTACCTGCAGCTCTAACATTCTATTATACACAAAGATTATGAATAGGGGAGACAGGAGTGGAGTAAAATTCAGAAGGCCAATCCTGCTCTTCAGTTAATTCAGTGAGGATTTTTGCTTCTACTCTGACCCATATATCAGTGTCAGATCTTCTTCATCAACATCCATGGCAACTTTTCATAAGACTAAGCTCTGAACTCATTAACAGATCACAGAGAGTCTCCCCAAATAAAGAAAGGACAAAGAAGTACATGGTATACTGGGACAGAATCAAAGTTCCGTCTGACTCCTTCTATTAATCTGAGTCAACCACCTAACCATGGCCAATTCAAGACACAGTGCTGGAGGAGAGAGTTAGAATGAAAGCTTTTTGCTCAAGAAGTCTATGACTTTGATATCTTTAAGTTTTAAATGCTAACACTAGATATTGGAGCACGCAGGGGTGGGTGGAGGTTGGTGCAAACAGCATGCTAAGAATGCCGAATCCTACAAGAAAGCGATGAGTTTTCTTATGATATTCTAAAGGTTTTCTCATAGATAAGGAAAAAATTACCTAGAAGACTTCAAGGGAAGAGCTAAACCATATAAAACTATATATTAATTTGTCACATATCTCAGAATCTTTTTCTGGTGGCCCAAAAGAATGTAAAAAATGTGTTCTGTACAGTTGTCTTCTGGTCTTCAAATAGACAGTTGTCTTCTGGACTTCAAATAGTATAAGACTTTGGTTTCCAGGAGTAAGGTGATTAGATACTCTTAATTAACCCCCCCCCCCAAAGAAAACAATTAAAAGCCAAATAAAGGGACCTGGGTGGCTCAGTCAGGTGAGCTTTTGATTCTCATGATCCCAGAGTTGTAGAATCAAGCCCCATGTCAGGCTCCATGCTGAACGTGGACCCTGTTTAAGATTCTTTCTTGGGCTCTCTCCCCTCCCCCAACTCTTTTCCCTGCTAGTATACACAATCTCTAAAATAAATTAATAAATAACAATAAAAAATAAAAAGCTAAATAAAATATTCCTAGAAAATGATTTTTAAAATACATCATACTGAGCTGTGAAGTAAGGAATCTGCACAGAACAAAAATTAAATGAAATGAAAGCAGATGGAAACAACCCAAATGTCCATCAGCAATGGAAGGACAAAGAAAATATGGTTTATTCATATATTGGATTATTCAGCCACGTTAAAAAGTAAGGAAGCTCTGGTATATGCTATAACATGAATAATCTTAGAAAACATTATACTAAGTGACATAAGCTGGACATTAAAAGAAATTCCCTAGATTCCACTCATACAGAATACCTCGAGTAGTCAAAATCATAGAGACCAAAAGCCGAATGGTATTTTCCAGGGGTTGGGATAGGAGTTGGGATAGGGGACAGTAGAAGTTATTGTTTAATGGGTAGAAAATTTCAGTTTCAGAAGTTGAATAAGTTCTGAAAATGGATGGCAGTAATGATTACATAACAATGTGAAGGTACCTACTGTCACTGAATTGTACACTTAAAGTTTAAATGGTAAACTTTATGTTACATACATTTTACAATAAAAAGGAATTACATGAAAGCAGAAATCTTGGAAAGAACATTAAGTCAGCCTTTTCCCTTCACTACGTAATAAACATTGGTCACCACTCAAATGACTGCTTGGGTGTGGGTAATAGAAGGCGAAGTCCAGGGTCCACAATTGTATGTGAAGCCCCTTATACACTTGGGGTATCAAAGAACTATACCTTCAGTGCACAGAGGAACCACATATAAACCTGTAGTGAAAGAGACCCCATAGAAACTGCCCTTTTTTAACCAGGAGAGAAGGAAAAATGTCTCTTAAAATCTCTAACTAAAAGCTGGCTCTAATGAAGGTTTGTAACCAAATCTGCACAATATATATTTTTTAATGTTTATTTATTTTTGAGAGAGACAGCGTGTGAGTGGGGGAGGGGCAGAGATAGAGGGAGACAGAATCCCAAGCAGGTTCCACACCATCAGTGCAGAGCCTGCTGTGGGGCTCACATTCATGAGTCAAGTCATGAGACCATGACCTGAGCAGGAACCAAGTGTCAGATGCTTAACCTGCTGAGTCACCTAGGTACCCCCAAATTCATGCAATCTTAAGTGAAGATCTAAAAGTAGTCCAGTTAGTAATGTCTTCAGACTATTGACAGAAGCAATTCCTCCTCCTTTCTGGTGGTATAAAAGCTTAACTCAGGTCTCACATACTTTCTACAGGTAAAGTCTTAAGAAATATTAGACCTTAAAAACACACATTCAGAAATAAGCCACATGAATAAGAACCAGGAAAAACAGCAAAATCAGATCCTCAAAGACTCCAGATACTAGAATTAGAGACACAATTTAACAGGACTATGATTTTCATATTCTGAAATTTTAAAGAGAGGCTCAACAAAAATTAGCAAGAACAAGAGTATAAAACACACACACACACACACACACACACACACACACACACACAAACCAAGTACATTTGAAACAAACCAAACAGAACTTCCTGAAATGAAATTATAATTAAAATGAAAAAGTCAATGGCCAGGTTAAACAGATTAGACACAGCTAAAAAAAACAGTGAACTGGAAGAGTGATCCAAAAAAATTCCATAGAATATGTCTATGAAATAAAGGTATGAAAAATATGAGAGTTTAAGAGACATGGAAGATACAGTAAGAGGGTCTAATCTTTTAACTTAAGCTCAAGAATGAGTTAAAGAAGATGGAGGAAGGCATTATTCAAGTAGCTAATGGCTGAGAATTTTTCCAGAATCATTGATAGAACACAAACCTTCATATCCAAGAAGTTCAGCAAATGTCAAGCAGGATAAATAAAAATAAACAACAGACTGTAATGAAATCTAAGAACACCAAAGACAAAAATGAAGGTATTAAAAGAGAAGTAGAGATCACCTACAAAAGAATAGCATTAGACTACCAGCTGACTTTACAATAGCAAGATCTAGAAGACCACAGAATAGTATTTTCAATGCATGAGTAAAAAAAGAAATGTCAATAGAATGAAAAGACAAACTACAGACTGGGAGAAAATATTTGTAACACATGCAGCTGATAAATACACAAAAAACCCTTTTAAAACTCAATAACCCACAATCATGTTGTCAGTTGATCTTTTAACTAAGGAGGAAAAGAATATGAAATGGGAAAACACAGTCTCTTCAACAAATGGTGTTGGGAAAACTGGACAGCTACATGCAGAAGAATGAAACTGAACCACTTTCTTACACCATACACATAAACAAACTCAAAATGGATTAAGGATCTAAATGTGAGACCTGAAATAATAAAAATCCTAGAAGAGAACACAACCATAATTTCACTGACATTGGTTGCAGCAATATCTTTCTAGGTAGGTCTCCTGAGGGCAAGGGAAATCAAAGCAAAAGTAAACTACTGGGACTATATCCAAATAAAAAGTTTCTGCATCATAAAGGGGGAAAATCCATACTGAGACACATTCAAATCAAACTGTCAAAAGACAAAGAGAGACTCACTGTATACAAAGCATCTTCAATATGATTAAAATAGCTGATTTCTCATTAGAAATCATGGAGGCCAGAAGGCAGTGAGATGATATATTTAAAGTACTGAAAGGAAAAAAAAGTCATAGAAGAATTCAATATCTGGCAACAACCAACAAAACTAAAAGATAACCTACTGAATGAGAGAAGGCATTTACAAATGACATATCCAAAAAAGGGTTAGTATCCAGAATACATAAAGAACTCATAAAACTCAATACCAAAAACCAAACAATCCAATTAAAAAGTGGGCAGAAGACATAAACAGACATTTCTCCAAAGGAGACAGATAGATGGTCAACAGACACATGAAAAGATGCTTAACATTACTCATTAGGGAAATGCAAATCAAAACTACAGTGGGATATCACTGTCAGATGGCTAAAGTCAAAAACATAAACAAGTGAAAATGTGGAGAAAAAGGAACCTTCTTGCACTATTGGTGGAAATAAAAACTGGTGCAGCCACTGTGGAAAACAGTATGGAAGTTCCTTAAGAAATTAAAAATAGAACTACTCTACGATCCAGTAATCCCACTACTGGGTATTTACCCAAAGAGTACAAAGGCACTGATTCAAAAGGATACATGCACCCCTATGAGTATTGCAGCATTATTTACAATAGCCAAATTATGAAAACAGTCAAGTGTCCATCAATAGATGAATGGATAAAGGAGATGTGATATACATCTTGCCAATTCCAACAACATGGATGGAGCTAGAGAGTATAAGAGAAATAGGTCAGTCAGAGAAAAGACAAAAACCATGTGACTTCATTCATATGTAGAATTTAAGAAACAAAACAAACAAGCAAAGAGGAATAAAAAAAAAAAAAAGAGAGAGAGAGAGAGAGGCAAACCAAGAAGCACACACTTAACTATAGAGAGCAAACTGATCCTAGGGAATGGGGTGAAAGAGGTGATGGGGATTACACTTATCGCGATGAGCACTGAATAACATACAGGATTGTTGAATCACTGTGTTATATGCCTGAAACTAATACAGCACCATATGTTAACTAAACTGAAATTAAAATAAAAAACTTAATAAAACAAAAATAAAATCAGAAAATCCCTCAACAATAAGAAAATAAATACCCTGATTTAAAAATGGGCCAAAGGGCCAAAACCCAGAACACTGACAACATCAAATGCTGGTGAGTTGGTGCCAACAGGAATTCTCATTCAGTGATGATAGGAATACAAAACGGTACAGCTGTTTTGGAAAACAATTTGGTGGTCTCTTATGAAATTAAACATATTCTTAGTATATGATCCAGTTATAATGCTCCTTGGAATTTACAAAGGAGTTGCAAACATGTCCATATAAAGACTTGCACACTGATATTTACAGCAGCTTTATTCATGACTGTCCAAACTTGGAAGCAACCAAAATGTCTGTCAATAGGTGATGGATAAACTATGGTATATTCAGACAGTGAAATATTATTCAGCACTAAAAAGAATCGAACTATTCCAAACACAGGAGAAATGATAATTATGTGACATGATAGAGGTATTAGCCATTGCTATGGCAATCATACTGCAAATAAATGTATGAAATCACTATGTTGTACACCTTCAACTTATACAATGTTGTTGTGTCAATAAAACAAATGAACTGTCAAAAGCCATGAAAAGACATAGAGGAATCTTAAATGGATATTACAAAGTGAAAGAGGCCAATCTGAAAAGGTTACAAACTATATGATTTCAACAAATGACATTCTGGAAAAAACATAACTATGGTGACAGTAAAGAGATCAATGGTTGCCAGAGGTTAGAAAACAGGGAGAAGAGATGAATAGGAGAAGCACAGAGAATTCTCAGGGCAGTGAAAATATTCTGTAGGATCTCAAAATGATGGATGCATGTCATGATACATCTGCTCAAACCCCAGAATGTACAACACCAAGAGTACATGATATATACTATGTACTTTGTGTGATTATGACATACCAATGCAGATTAAGCAATTTTAGCAAATGTGCCATTCTGGTGGGGGAGGATGATAATGGAACAGTGTATGTATGTGTAGGATAGAGGTTATATGGAAGATCTCTGTACCTTCCCCTCAATTTTGCTACATACCCAAAAACTGTTCTAAGAATAAAATCTTAAAAATATCGTTAGCACGGAAGTCTACAGCTAAATAAGCTCTTTCAACAATGAAAGAAATATAAAACCATTTTTCCAGAGAAAACAGAGAGACTGCCACATGCAGACCATCACTAAAGGGCAATTCTAAAGGACGTACTTGAGAAAGAAGGAAAATGATCCCATATGGAATATCTAAACTAAAAGGAAACAAACACAAGCAAAGATATTGATAAATATGTGGGAAATCTGCACACTGCCAGTGTGAAACAAGAATACTACTTAACTGGTGTGGTTATAAATAAACAAGATAGAATTAAAATATTAGAGAACAAGAACACATGAGAAGTGGTGGGGGTTTATTCTATGATTCTTACATAATTCAGAAGGATAGTGTAGTGTATTGAATCGTAGCTCCTCCCAAACCTATGTATGTGCTCTGATCCCTGGAATCTGTGAATATTATCTTCTGTGGCAAAAATATGTGACTAAGTGAAAGATCTTGAGAGAAGGCACTTACCCTGGATAATCCAGGGGGGCTCTAAATGCAATCACATGTACTCATCTGAAGGAGAGAGAGAGGAAGAACAGACACACAAAATAGAAGACACAGAAAAGGAGGAGACAATGTGACTATGGAGGCAGAGAACATAATGACAGGGCCATAAGCCAAGAAGCATTTAGAGCCACTAGAAGCTGGGAGAGGCACAGAAAAGATCCTCTCTAGAGTCTTCAGATGGAGCGCAGCCCTTGGACACCTTGTTTTGGACTTCTGGCCTCTAGAACTGTGAGAGATTAAATTTCTATTGTCTTAAGCCAACAGATTTGCATTAATTTTATATAGCAACTGCAGGAAACTAATACAGAAAATAAGAATATTACTTTAGGCCAAATTAGAATGTATGAGCTAATAAAAGAGCTCAATTTTCCCTAAGTGGATTTATAAATTTAACTTGAACTCTAAAAATACCAACATTTTTTAATACATTGTTAAGGTTCTTACAGAAAAATAAACAAGAATAGCAGTAAAGGGAAACTTAGGCAACTATATGATAAAAACATACTTATAAAACCTCATTAGTTAAAACAAAGTGTGTTGCCACATATACAGACAGACCAACCCTTGTAATTTAATATACTAGAAATCTACAAATGGGTACCAGTGCATAAAATACTTAGGTTGTGATATATGTGGCATCTCAAATTGTAGGAAGAAGATTTAAGATGGCATTAGAGATTTAAATGACACCGTGACAAAGGTGAATCTGTCTCTCAGAATAATTTCAAACAAAGCAGAGATTTAAATGAAATATAAAGTGAAACTATAAAAGTAATAAAGCACAATACAATTTCTTTTATAACTTCTATATAAGGGGGAAACTCATTCTATTACATGATGTCTAGAAGCCATAAAAAAGAAAAATCATTAGAGTGACTACACAAAAATCTACAAATCCTGCATGGCAACATAAACAAATAAGCATACAAGTGCGTGCGCACATGCGTGCACACACAGACACACCTATAGGCAAAGAAAACAAATGATAAACTGGGTTAGAAGTCATAAATACTGTTCTAAAAATCGCAATTTCTATTATAAAAGGCTAATCTTTTAAAGAGTTCCTATAAAATAGTAATACAGCCCTGTGGAAAAATAAGCAAAGTATATGAACAAATTGTTTACAGGAAAAAAAAATGAATTAAAACTGACTGAAATTCTTTTTCACTAGACTGGCAAAATTCCAGAAGTTTGATAACTATGTGGGCAAGACTGGGAAAACAGACACTTTCATATACTTCTGGTGGGAGTAGAAATAATTACAAACCCTTTGGAGGGTACTGTGGCAAAGTTACATATAGTATATTAAAATTATAATAGTATTTATCCTTTAATCAAGAAATTCTTTTCTTCCTTTCTAGAAATTTACCATGAGACAAACTAATACATGAACACAATGACACATGTACATTTTGCAGATCTGTTTAATGGAATAAGATGAAAAACAATGTAAATTTCCATCAAAGACATTTTATTATGGTTCCATTAATTCATGAAATACCAGTTGGCTGTTAAAAAAAATAAAGGAGTAGAGAAGGAAACTTCATGTACTAACATGGAAAGAATATCAAGATGAACTATGAAGTAAAAAAGGCTAAACAGAAAGTTGTGCCTTACACTGCCATTTGTATGGAATAAAGAGAGTATCTACATATTTGTATTTATATTTATAATCTATGTTGACTGTATAGGGCAACATATATATATTTTATAAACATACACACATGGATTGGAATTGAGCAGTTGAGGAGCAGAAGATAGAAGTTACACTCTTCACAGTATAATTTTCAAAATATTTGACATTAAAGCCATGTGGAAGTATTATCTACTACACAATTAAAAATTTTTGTAAGTTTGCATAAATGAATATGTTAACAAAGCAGAGTATAATTTCCAAATTAGTAGAGGAGAAAAAGTAAATCATTCAATTCAAAAGGCAAGAACACACAGAAGGCAAAACAATATGTGAAATAAAACTAAGTATGTCCTTAATTACAATAAATGTGAATCAATTAAATTCAGTCAAAAGACAAAGATTGCCTCACTGTACTAACCATAATAAACATCAGTACCTAAACTCCTCAGTGAAAAGACAAGAGTGTCAGGCTAAACAAAAACACAATCTAGCTACATACTGTTCTTAAAAGATACACCTAAACTATAAGAACACAGGTACGTGTAAAGTCAAAGTTTGTAAAAAAAAAAAAAAAAAAATTACATGAGGCGTATATACTACTCAAAAAAACGGTACCAAGGCTATCTGACTTATATTAAGCAAAGAGATTTTAAAGCAAAAGGGTCACTTTGCAAAAACAGGAGGTTCAAAGGTAAAGAAGACACATAATTCTAAAATATCGACCTCAAAATATATAAAGCAAGAATTGCTAACACTGCAAGAATTTAAGCAAGATTTCAGTAATTGATATAAAAGGGGTGAGTCTCCTTTTGTCTCCTCAAGTTAACGCACTCTGGAATGGCTAGATCACGTTGAAAACAGGTTTCTCATTTACTTCCTGAGAAAATAAATCAGGATAGAGAAACATGCTTCCTGTCTGGCTTTGGTGACCAGTATACAATGTAAAAATGGGAAGTTATACCTTATCTGCATAACGACCACTATAGCCAGACACAAATACTAATGACTCTACCAGCAACTCTATGTGCTTATGCTTCAATTTCTTAATTTCTAAACTCCTTGGGAGAAGATGTTGTTCTTTTACACGTATTTTTATCTATCCAGCACCTACCACATACCTAGTATATAGTAAGTGCTCAATGAAGTGTTTCATTGAATCATCTATTACAAACCCCCTTCAAAAATATTTACTGCAACATTTAGGAAGCACCTATTCCATAGCAGGCACTATATTAAGTACTGGGAATACACAGATTAATAAAGCAGTTCTCCAATAGAAGAGACACAGAAAGATATCTTTTATAAAAAGCTATAAATAGACGTTTGAGTGGAGATCCCTCTCCCAGCAAAGCACCTAGAGATTTGAGGGAACGCTCACAGCCATTTAACATGTATTTCTAAGTACCCACTGTATTCTAGAATCAGGCATGTGCTAGAGAAGGGACATTTGAGTTAAGTCTTGCCAAGTAGATGTGGGGGCAGGGAGAGTAAGGGGATATCCAGAGAAATAAGAATATAAGATTCAGAAGAAATTGTGATTTGCTCAAAGTCAAACAACTTGGGTGAAGACTGGGGCCTACATTCCTAGTGTCTTTTCCACGTGGTTTTACGACACTCCTCCTCCCTATGGATCTTTACTTCGATACAGTTATCTGTCTAGATGGATGGCTTTGACCATAATCCAACAAGAAACTCTTTTAAAACTGCAGCACAGTACTCACAAATTTAAAAGTTTCATTAGATGTCCTTACTGGATATAATGCATGCGATTCTCTATTCCATTTGAATTAAAAAGAAAAAAAAAAGCCAGCCACAACTCACTACCACTGACTTCACACTCAGTAATAACTCTCAACCCCATTTTGTAAAATGCTTAATGCTTGAAGTGGTTTTTTTTTTTTAATGATTTTTTAATTTATTTTTGAGAGACAGAGACAGCGCGAGCAGGGGAGGGTCAGAGAGAGAGGGAGACACAGAATCAGAAGCTGGCTCCAGGCTCTGAGCTGTCAGCACAGAAGAGCCCAGTGTGGGGCTCGAACCCACGAACGGTGAGATCATGACCTGAGCCGAAGCCGGATGCTTAACCGACTGAGCCACCCAGGCGCCCCAGAGATGGTTTATAATGTGCTTCTCTCTATTGCTGCTAATTGGAATCCCAATTCTAGCTCCCCACTTGACATTCCAGGAAAAGCCCCCTCCAAACATATTGGTGAGCAACTACTATGTGCAGAGGAAACACTATGCTAACCTCAAGCTTGCTGTTTGTGGCTAAGTTCTCCAAAAAGCATTAAAAAAGGATATCATCAAATTTTCCTGGGAAACCTGCCAAACTGTACATATTTACTATGTATCTACTGATACAGAGTGAGATGTAGATAGGTGAATTCTGGGAAAAACTTCCCAGGTGGTAGTGAATTAATGATCTGAGGTCCCTTCTACTCTTACCAAACAAATATTTGTTTAGTAAAGAAGACTTAGCAAAGGACCAGAAAAATGAAACCTCAGATAAACAGAAGGACTTGCCAGGGGCCAAAAAGCCACTGGTAAAGCAAGGATTAGCATCTAGCTCATTCCATACCTAGTCTGTTTCAGAAAGTTAGCACCAGGAAAATGAAGTCTGTGTTCCCTTCTCCTTTATATTGACCTTTTCTTTATCAGAAATTTTCCAAGGGGTCTTAGCTTACTAAGTGCTAATTAGATTTCCTCCACCTGCTCTGGGATTTAGCAGGCTGGTGGTACTAACGCAGTGCCCTCCTCAGCTAACAAAGCCACTGGCATTCCTGGTATGCAGGGGCTGGCCTCCAGCTCTTTAGTCAACAGCAATTAAAGGACTCCTATCCAAAGCCCTAAGGAGGAAGACGGAGAAGGGAGGGGCGTTCCTTGATCCAAAAAGTAGAGTACAGCCACTGTTTGGAATTGATTGTACAGAAGAGCTGGGTGGAAACAGGGAAATTTCTGGGAGGTAGGAATGGAATCTGGGTGAGGCAAGAAAACTAATGAATACTCATCATCGTCCTCACCCCCCTAAGGAATGCTATTGTCCTCCAGATTGAGGGGATAAAGCCTTATATGGCAAAGAGCCCTCATCCAAAAATAAGTTATCAAGAAACATTTCCCTTTCCCTTATTTCAAGACACAGGTCCAAACTGCTCAGCCAAGAATGACAAGTCTTCCACAGTTCTATCCCTTCCTATCTGCGTACCATAATTCAGCGAATGTTCAGCCACTAACTGGCAAAGTGCAGCCTGGAGGTTCAGTCATTCCTGCCACGTGACTCTACACGAGTCACAGGTTCTCTGGCTTTGATGATCTCATCTGCGGCTCTCAGAGTTGATTTCAAGATCCAATGAGACAATACAGAAATGTTTTAGAAACTATAAAGTTGTGTAAAAGCTTTAATTCAACTCCTAATGCCAATGCAACTAAATTCAAACATTTACTAAATTCCTGGAACAGTGCTTACACAGAGTTGGGGCACTAATGTTAAAAATATTAGCTGTTAGGGTATACAAAATTAACCCAAACAGACTATGTGGAAATCACAGACTGGTGGCAGGAGACAAGCTCTCCAGAAGGGTGTAAGTACTAAGAGTAGACACGAAGTGAGGAAAGGAGAGTAATTTATCCTGTCTCTAAAGAATAGGGGGAGAGACTATCCATAAACCCTCTTGATAGTGAACATAATGTAATTGGGGCTGAGGGTCTGGAGAAAATATAGCTGCAGAAGAAATTCAAATGGGCCATTTCATGATGCCCCATTAGAACAAATTCATTAGTATCTCCCTATCTTTATGCAAAAAGTTTTCATGAGAAACTTAAAAATTCTGCCAGTCATTCAAAGAATATTTAAACTATTTGTAAGGTATTATTAAGGATACAAAATACTACAAGGCGGGTCTCTTATAATCTAAGCCATATATGATGCCTAAAGGGTAAAGGGGAACATTATCCCTCCCTGGAAGAGTTGAAAGTCAAAAACTTCTGTCTCATTTCTCCACATAAAGTTAGACCAAGAGTCATAATTCATTCTTTCAATCAAACAATATTCTTGGGGCACCTGGGTGGCTTAGTCAGTAAAATGTCCAACTGTGGCTCAGGTCATGATCTCATGGCTCATGAGTTCCAGCCCCGCGTCAGGCTCTGTGCTGACAGCTCAGAGCCTGGAGCCTGCTTCAGACTCTGTGTCTCCCTCTTCCTGTGCCCCTCCCCTGCTCACACTCTGTCTCTGTGTCTCTCTCAAAAAATAAACAAACATTAAAAAAATAAAGAAAATAACCCAATATTCTTTAACCTACTATGTGACAGGCAACATTCTGGTCATGAGGGAAAACACTGAACAAAACAGACAAAAACCTTGCCTTCAAAGGGCATATGTTTGAGACAGGTATATATCCAGGTGATCCAAGGTGGGGGAGGGGAGAGAATACAGTGACTCTAAAAGTGCTGGCTGGCTCTGGCTAACGTGGGCCGCTGCCTCACACTTCTAATTGCTGCAAAGCAAAAATTTAGGCCCAGTTCTCCCAGATCTGGACATTGAAAATTTTATGCAAAATCTCTCAGCTTTTAATACCTATAACTGATTAAAATTGTTTAATACTCTACAGGCAAAGAAAAACATTCTGTGGATGGAATTCAGGCCAAAGATACCAGCTTATGACCTTTGTCATGTACCATGGTTTTTGGTTTAGAGACACAGTCACAATATATAAATGTCTTAAACTAAGTGCTACAGGACGTGAGGAGGTACAAGTTTTAGCTAAGGAGGTCATGGCAAGCATCAGGGAGGTGAAGGCCTCCTTCAGAAAGTACCCCAGAATATCTGTATTCTTAATTCTTTCATTGTTTCTTCATTTCTCACAGCACTTACTGGCTACACTGTCTTGTGGACACTTGTCTAGGTACTTCCTTGCCAAGAATGTCAAGACTTCTTTCTTCAACCAGAAAGTCCACAAGCAGCAATGCTATCCAAGCAGCTGCCTTGCTGGTTTGTTCGATCAATCAACAGATTAACACTGCTCACTAATATGCCTAAATCCCAAATGTTCTGGAATAGGCTTGCTATCAGGAAAGATTTTCAGAAAAGTTCTGTCACCTTAAATTCTCAAAACAGGCAAACATAACAAAACAAAATAAACCCAAAACCTTGAAAATATATGGAAAAAAATGAACCCGTTCAGTTATCCTTTATTTCTCATCACTTCTTTCAAAAGTTAGTCGACAATGTCTATTAAAATTTAAATGCACTTTATTCCCAGGTATTTTATGGTTTTTTGTACAATTGTGAATGGGATCAGTTTCTTGATTTCTCTTTCGGCTGCTTCATTATTGGTGTATAGGAATGCAGCCGATTTCTGTGCATTGATTTTGTACCCTGCAACTTTACTGAATTCATTGATCAGTTCTAGAAGGCTTCTGGTG
>NC_043710.1:59383377-59391073 GCF_006229205.1 Suricata suricatta
GGCTTTTATAATGTTTAAGTAAGTTCCTTCTATCCTGACTTTCTCGAAGGAAGGGATGTTGTATCTTGTCAAATGCTTTTTCTGCATCTATCAACAGGATCATATGGTTTTTATCTTTTCTTTTGTTAATGTGATGGATCACATTGATGGATTTGCGAATACTGAACCAGCCCTGTAACCCAGGAATGAATCCCACTTGATCATGATGGATAATTTTTTTATATGCTGTTGAATTCGATTTGCTAGTATCTTGTTGAGTATTTTTGCATCTGTATTCATTAAGGTTATTGGTCTGTAGTTCTCTGTTTTTGCTGGGTCTCTATCTGGTTTGGGTATCAAGGTGATGCTGGCTTGCTAAGCGAAATAAGTCAGGCAGAGAAGGACAGAAACCATATGCTTGCACTCATAGGTCTAACAGGAGAACAGGAGAAACCTAATGGAGGACCATGGGGAGGGGAAGGGGGAAAGAGAGTTGAGGAGAGAGAGGGACGCAAAATCTGAGAGACTACTGAATACTGAAATCGAAGGGAGGGTTGAAGGGGGAGGGGGAGGAGGAAAAGAGGTAGTGGGAATGGAGGGCAGTTGTGGGGAAGAGCACTGGGTGTTATATGGAAACCAATTTGACAATAAACTATTAAAAACAATTTAAATGCACTTTAACTTTTGTTAAATGCTCTTTGACTCAGAAATTCTACTAATCACTAATTTTATAGCTAATTCACATTTGCCCAGAAATCACTGAAATATGGTATTGGTGATTAAAAAGCATGCTAAAATCTAAAATAAATGTACACCAATTACTATACCGGTAGCCACAAGATAAGCAAATATTTTAATAAAAAATTGGAACAAAGCATACTATATAAAGCAAGAATTTCAGTATTTGTACATAGCAAGTCAGAGAAGAAACAGTGGACTCTAACAGAAGCTGGTATTTATTTATTTTGTAAATTTTTTAAATGTTTATTTTTTGAGAGAGAAAGAGGCAGTGGGGGAGGTGTATAGACAGAGGGAGACATTGAATCTGAAACAGGTTCCAGACTCTGAGCTGACAGCACAGAGCCCAACATGAAGCTAGAACCCACAAACTGCAAGATCAAGACCTGAGCCGAAGTTGGATGCCTAACCTGCCGAGCTACCCAGGCACCTCAGAAGTTGGTATTCAAACGAATATGACTATACACCTATAGAAAGGACTATATAGCATGATTAACAAAAAAAGAAAACAATAAAAAATTTAATTGTATAAGTTTTAATCTTCAACCTTAGATCCTAGAAAAATCACCTTCAAAGTTAGGTAGTTCATACCACATGCCAGGAAAACTCATCATCCCTGCTGGTCTCCAGTTGATTCTCTTAATCACTGGCACTCAAGACACTAGAAACTGAGTCACCCCTCCTTTCAAAATAGGTTTCTGCCTTTCAAGTGGGGTTGAAAGGTGGTTTTGCAGTGTACATGATCTTAATGATAAATCAGTGCCTCTACTACTTTGAGCCATGCCTTAGTGTAGCAAAATTTAAATCCAAAATGTAATGGAATAGGGGTGCCTGGATAGCTCAGTTGGTTGAACATCTGACTCTTGATTTTGGATCAGTTCATGATCCCAGGATCATGGGATCAAGCCCCATGTTCAGCTCCACACTGAGGGTGGAGCCTGCTTGAGATTCTTACTCTCTCCTTCCCTCTGTCCCTCTCCCCTGCCCCCCCCCCAATACTCTCTCTCTCTAAAAATAAAATGTCTTCTCCAAAAAATGTAATGGAATAATCCCAAATGTACCTCTGACCCACTATGGCTTCTTTTGGTTCTAAAACTCTAGGATGTTTGGGTGCCTGGGTGGCTCAGTTGGTTAAGTGTCTGACCTCAGCTCAGGTCATAATCTAATGATTCCTGAGTTGGGCTCTGTGCTGACAGCTCAGAGCCTGGAGCCTGCTTTGGATTGTGTCTCCCTCTCTGTCCCTCCTCCGCTCACGCTCGCGCTGTCTCTCAAAAAACAATTAAGCATTAAAAAAAAAAAAACTCTAGGATATGAAACCTGTGATATTTTGTATTCTCATTCTCCTCAGAGAAATCATAGTTCACCTTGCTGTTGAATATCCTTTGCTTTGGCCCACTTTCGTTGGTGACACATGTGCATTTGACACAAGGTAATATCTAGATACAACCTTGTGACTGGAGGGAGAGAAACATGTTTTATATGCCAGCAAATTATGGAACCAAGGCACTTACATTTATGCAACACTACACAGTTGTGAAAACTAGAGGTTCATAAGAACTGCATGGAATGTTATTTGCTTAAAAAATAAATGCAATTGAGCTCTACATGTTCATATGGAACTATCTCCATCGTTTATTTGATCTCATTGGGTTGTGGTCTACATTAATCGTAAGAATTTAAAGTCTTGCACATAAGCATTCAAATATTACCTACTATTATATTGTTAAATATATACTGGACAATAACAAGGGCAAACTGGGCAAGGGTTTGAGATGGAAAAGATATTTATTTTTCATTGATACTACCCTGTCCAGGTTCCCCAGAAAACAGAGCCTACGGCAAAACTTACCTGCTTTACTCAGGTTTGAAACCTCAGAGCACAGAAGGAATAAAGGTTAGCAAGGCAGAGTAGGAAGGAAAGCAAACACAAGGCTATGTATTAATAAACTGGCTACAACTCAACATGAGAACACAACCCACTGCAAGATCCAGAATGTTTCAGGATAGGTTATACAGAACTACTGTACCTGAGAATAGAGTGTGTGAGGAAATGGGGAGGGGAGGAGGAAAAAAGCTGGCAGCGTGCAATTTACTGGCTGGCTCCTTCCCCTCCCCAGCTTCCAGCTTTCTGGTCAGGCTGTTACCCAGCCCCTCTGGATATTCACCAGGGAAGAACGCACTCTGCCTTTGAATCTGGAAGTGGTGGGAGCAGCCAGAGCCCATTTGGGTCTGGTCAGATGGAGCCTTGGTCTCTGAGCTGCTGTGGCTATTTCCACAGTGGGCACAACACAGACTGTACCAGAGCTCAGCCCTCACTCAGAGGAAGGCTGAGTGGGCCAGCAGTGTTAGGAAACACGGCAAAAGCAGCAGCAAAGACCTGCCATTTTGAAAACCACCTAGGGTCTGGGGGGCAGGCAGAAGTAAAGGAATCTAAGTAGGTGTGTTGAGTCTCATACAATACATACGCTTGTGTATAGAGTGGAGTGCAGTAAATAGGAAAGATATCCAAGTCTTTTTTATTTTTTCCAAGTCTCATTTTATTTTTATTTTTTTTAAATAATAGTTTATTGTCAAATTGGTTTCCATATAAGAGACTATAGATATCCAAGTCTTAGCTGATCCTATGGTAAAAAATAACAGTGTTTCAGATAAATTCGACCATCCCCTTAAGATTCAACAGCAGATACATAAGCCCTGCATTATTCCCTAGACTTACCCTAAAGCTTTCCTTTAAGGAAAAACTCTTAAAAAGAATGTAAGAATTACTCTTTTATCAGTTACTTGCCTAAAGAGAGAAACAATTAAGCACAGGAAGGACAAAAAGCCAGCTAAAGTGGAAAAACAGGGTATGTATAACCTGAATATAAATCCCAGCAATCTAAGTGCCTTAGTCCTGGCCAGAATGGTATTTAAAACCATGATTCCAGCAATCAAAGATGGGGGAAAAAAGTAATTGTGATCTTTATTTGCATTTCTCAATCGGTATAAAAGCAATCAAAATTATAATCCACACTTTGTATCTTCTCACCAATTACTACAGTTGTTCAAGTGTCTCCCACTCACCAACCTACCCTGCCCCCAACCTTCAAACCCAAGTGTAAATCTGTACTCTTTCCCCTTCCTCTTTTAATTCTTTATTATGGAGATTATGTGTCTTCCTAATTTTTACATTTTTGCTCCATTCAGCCTACTAGAACAAAGTAGCGTTCTGGGAGCAGGCCCAAAAAGCAAAAGTCTGTGCCCCTTGGAAACCATGGAGAAAGTAAGGGGGAAACAGTAAATAGTGATATGAATAACTTTCCCTTGTTATACACACTATATAAACATCCAGTTCTAAAGCTGCCAGGTGGTTGTAATGACTCTCTCTGATCAAATAAGACAGCCCAAGTCATAAAACAAAAAAGGTCAAAGGTTCTGAATGCAGAGGTAAAAATCCTTTAATATAGCGAAGGGGCCTAAGACAAGGAAAACTTCCAAAAGCAAAAGCAAATACTTAAGTAATGCATGCAAAATTGCTTAGATAGTGCCTGACATGATAATTAATGTAGTTGTTATTATTGTTATTATTATTGAACAAGGTCTTTCTACTCCACTCCTTTGCTGTTAGATTATCTACATATACTTCTATAACAGAATTTACAATTTTGTGCACTAGTTCAATTTGGGGAGAAAAGTGGACTTAATAGCTCCTCTGAGGCAAGGAGCAGCTCTGTTGCTCCAGCCTAGCACAGTGCCTGACACACAGCTTGTGGAAGGCCTCGCTTTTGTTAAGTGAAACACTGCAGTCCCAGGTCACCTTCCACAAGATCACTTGGCAAAGATCTGACAAATCAGAAGGTCTGACTGAACTAACACCGAATTGTAACACATGATAAACAGACCAAGTGCAGTCACACATTCCAGCAAGTGACTTAAAAAGTCAAGCTGATCCCAATTTAGTTTTGTAACATAAAAATAGCATTTCCTCAGTAAAGATTTTCCATATGTTTGACTACTGTGCATGTCTGTCTGATCTCATGACCTCATCTCAACTCTCAAAGAAAAACAAAAATTTAAAGACCAGGCTTTACAATACAAACAACCTTGTTTTTATCATAGGTTTGGCTTTTGTGTGGCCATTTCTGCACTGGTTATAAAAGTATGTCTTTCTGGACCTTACTATCCATGTCCACAAACACCTACTATGACAGAAAGACCCAGGGTAAGGCTGGGGAGAAAGAGGACTTAAGCACTGGGTTCTAGGTCTATTTCTACATCGATTTGTCAAAGTCATTAAACTTCACTACTCATCCATTTCTCTATGTATATAATGATGATTCAAGTATTTGCTGAATGTCTACTATATGCTAGGCATCATCCTGAATGTCAAAACTACAAAGATGAAGGAGAATTTCCCTATCTTTAAGATTCTGATATTTCATCAGAGCTGGAGAGGGATCACATACAACTGCTGGGTAACGTGGTAAGTGCTGCAATGCTCCGGAAAATACACGTCGTTCCACAGAGGTACGATGAAGACCCCGTTACTCTCTCTGAGTGAGTGGGGAGACACATCTGGGAAGTAAGAATGAAGAAAGAACATGCTAGGGGTTTCTTCATTCTATGCATACAACCAGCAGTGGGTGAGAAGGGGAGCAAATGCCTGAATGCCGGTGTTAAGCTGGATCTCCTTTCAAGAACAGCACCAAATGTATTCAGATGTTCTTTCAATTGCTGTAAGGAAAATTCTATTTCACACACAGGAACATTTGTAACAAAGGGTAGGCCACACACTGCACATTTTGCAATATTCAAGTATTTGAATTAAACTATTATTACAAAATACGTTCATCCATCCTATGAGCTTTTTGAAATCAAAGGCTACAAGTGTTCGCTTTGATTTTGAAGTAGGCTGACTTTTGTCTTTTGAATCAGATACAGTGTGAAAAATATAAGGTTGTGCTTCTGAATAAAATGTCTTTCCAGTTGCAGAGAGATGGGGGAAGTTTCTGTTGTAAATGTTTTACATGGAGAAATCGTTTAACTGTAGAGCAAATAGATGGCAAAATTACAAAGAACAATTCATAAACAGCCCAGAGTAATCACTAAACAGCTTAACAACATATGGAGCTATAGTTTCCAATGTGGCTGCTGATGTAGGGGCAACATCTTGAGATTTATCAACTGCAAATGACTCAGATCCAATCCTTGAATCAGGTACTAATCTGATTTGAGCTTCACAGAGACAGAGAAAGAGCCCCAGCACTGGGCCACCCCTAGACCTGTCAAGCTTCCCTAGTCAGTGAGAGTAAGCAGTCCTCCATTTCCCTGTGACTTAGCGACTGATATGTCACATACAGTGTTCTCCAGTTCTCTCTGGGGGCCTTGAAACTCTGGAATTCTGCCCTGTTGTCCTAGCTCTTCACTATGGACACTGTGTTCCATTTCATAGACTGTGCATGGGATTCTGGTTCCTACCACATAAGTTCAGACCCTCCCACTTCATATCTCTCTTCTGCTAAATCATCTTGGAGGCAGTAGCTTTTTGCACTACAGACTCATGTGTTTCCCATAGTCTGACTGATCTAAGTTTATTTAAACTTGGGTGTTAACAGATGAGCATGTAGTTATGATTACAGGGCATATGGGGGAAATGTTAATAATTGGTGTGTAAACAGGATCAGACAGGGAGATTGTTTCCCCCTTGGAACTTAGATTAGAACTGTGTTTCCAGATCATAAGTAGTTTATTTTTGCCTTAGATTACACTAAAACAGGTTTAACTCCTTTGAGAGCCAAGTGCAATCATCCCAGATGTGATCCCAAGTAGCCAAATGAAGATTCCTTACACAAAAAGGCTGCCTGCTTTGGCATTAATCAGAAGAGTTCACTAATGATGACAAACAGCAACACTTCTAAGAAACGGATAACACTGATACATTACATGCTGTGTACTACACTCTAAGTACTTTATATATCAACTCATTTAATCCTCACAACAAACACTGTGAGATAGGTTCTATCACTAGCCTCACTTTATGCATGAATAAACTGAGGCACAGAATATGATGTCCAGGTACTAAGTGGTGGGATTCAAATTCAGGCCATGCAGCTCTTGCTACAACTTTTAAGAAATGTGTTCTCCAGCTTTAGGTCAACACACAAAGACTTCAGTTTATAAGATGGAAAACACATCCTTTGTCTGCTATGTGATGAGACAACAATGTCCTTATAGGTCTGAAGAAACCTATGTTTCAAGTTCTAATGCAGGCTCATGATGAGGAGGGAGGATGAGAGTGATTAGGGTTGACCAGGGAAGTATCGTTTCTTCCTTCATTCTGAGGACCATGGCACACTGGGGAGACAAGCGGACCCTGCTTTAGCTTCTGGTTCTATCACATATAGATTTTGTGGTCCTGGGCTGGTTTCTTAGCCTGATCTGGTTTTCTAGCTAAAAAGGCAATATTATCTACCACATAGTAGTATAGCAATGATTAAATGAGGTGAGGGGTACCTGAGTGGCTCAGTAAGTTAAGTGTCCAACCCTTGATTTCAGCTTAGGTCATGATCTTGATCAGCTCAGCAAACGGAGCCGCATTGGCTCTGCAGTGCAGCACAGAGCCTGATTGGGATATTCTCATTCTCTCATTCTCTCTCTCTCTCTCTCCCCATCTCCCTCTCTCCTTCTCTCTCTCCCTCCCTCCCTCTCCCTTTTTTCCCTGACTACCCCCCGCTTGTGTATGCACACACACACTCTTAAAGATAAATAAATCTTTTTTAAAAAGATTAAATGAGATGAAATAGGGTAATGCATGCAAATGTTTCTTACTATATAGTGAGTGAACAATAAAATTCACACTTAACCAACCTCACTTCCTATTTTCCCTGCCTGGCTCCAGTAGAGAGATGAGAATAAATCTGTTTAGAAGGAAAAGCAATACTGAATAACTATGGACATTTGTTTTACTGTGTAGCATCATTTGGGGGAAATTGGTTTGTTT
>NC_043710.1:59391173-59420307 GCF_006229205.1 Suricata suricatta
TGCATTTATCCTTCTTGGAATTAGCTGAGCTTCCAGGATTTGTGGGTTGCTGTTTGTGACCAAATTTGGCAAAATTTCAGCTAATATTCCTTCAAGTATTTTTTTCTGCCCTAGTCTCTTCCACCTCCTCCTTTTCTGGAACTCCAATTATACATATGTTAGATTTTTTTGATACTATCCCAAAGTTTCTGAGCTTCTATTTATTTTCTATTAGATCTTTTCTTCTGTACTTTGGCTTGAATAATTTCTCTTAAACTTATGTCATTTTTCCTGTACCTGTCTTTTTTTCCTTCAACGCTCTGTTAATTCCACTAATTTTTTATTTCATATTATCTTTTCTATTTTATTTCATATTATCTTATCTATTTCTATTTGAATGTCTATTCAGATTTCCATTTGACAATCAAGCGGAACAACGTCCGTTATCATAGGAATTCCTGAAGAGGAAGACAGAGAGAAAGGGCCTGAAGGGATACTAGACCAAATTATAACTGAGAATTTCCCAAATCTGGGAAAAGAAATAGACATTCAAATTCAAGAGGCACAAATTTCCATTTGAATCCCACTCCCCAAATCTCCAAATCTTTACTGAAAGTCCCTATCCATTCCTCTACTATATCAGTTGGGTTTTTTTGTTGTTGTTGTTGTTGTTGCTGTACACATGAACATGTATCAGTTTCTTTTTTTCCTTCCCAAAGATTTTATTTATTTAAGTTCTCCACTCAATGTGGGGCTTGAACTTAACACCCTATGATCAGGAGTTGCATACTCTACTGACCGAGCCAGCAACGCACCCCTATTATGGTTTCTTTAAAGGTCTTGTCTCTGAATTCCAAACCTAGGTTGTTCATAGATCTCTAAAAACTGATTTTTCTCTGGAGTGTGGACATATTTTCCAGTTTCCTCACATGTTGAGTCATCTTTTATTTTGGATGCTACATGGAGGAGATTCTGGATTCCATTATCGTTCTCTGAAGAATGAGTTATGTTTAGCATGCAGGTGAGTTACTAAAGGATAACCTTGAACTTGTGGAGGCTTTATTTTGTGCTTTGTTGCAACAGGTGTGCTCTCAGTCATAAGGTGACTCCCTCCGTTGTCTGGGGATAACATCTGTAAGTCAAGTTGTGGCCCTTCAAGGGTCTCATTGAAGACTTGAGGTATTTATCCATGCCCTTCCAAGCAAGCAGGCCTCTGACTATAAAATCTATCTCCCTGTTGGGCAACAGCTGCAATCTCAGATCTTCAGCTTGGGCCCTCCAGCTGTTGTTTCCTCCTTGGGTCCTGAAGGTCTCACTCGCGCATGTAATGACTCAGGGGTCAACCAAACAGTTGAGGGGTGTTTCTACACAGACTCTGTTGCTCCCTCTTCCAGGACTCTCCCTCTCCAGTTGTTTTGTAAATCCCAATCTCTAAAACTTTCCTTGTGAGTTCCAGCCATCAGCCTTGGACAGACTGGGGAATACCCTCAAAAGAAAAGCCACACAACTGTGGCTGTCACCCAATGTCTATCCCTTATTTTACGAATCAAATCCTCTCGGGTTTATGCCTGCTCTGGTTGTTCTTCAATGACTTCAGACAATTTTATATGTGTGTGTGTGTGTGTGTGTGTGTGTGTGTGTGTGTGTATTGCTATACACATGAACATATATATCAGTTTCTTTTTTTCCTTCCCAAAGATTTATAATCTTTATAAATAAACCTTTATAAACTATATATATAGTTGAGAGCTTATAATTTTTTTCCTGGAGGTTGAATCTGATAAAAGCTACTTTACCATCACTACAACTAGAACTTCTTCCACCTCAAAATTTAAGGATAAAAGACTCCAAAATCATGGAAGATAAATCATTTTCAATCCAGATGTATACATAAAAAAAGGTATAAAGAAAATGTGTTTGAGGGACTTGATGGAATACTGAGCATTTTATTTATATATTGAATGTTTATTAAATATTGAGATTGAATATTTTATTCAATTAGCTAACCACTTAATTCCTTCATAATGCTTACTGCACTCTTGCCTCACTTGGCCAATATAAAATTTATCACAATGGCCCGTGTTTTCTATTTCCCCATTACCTCTTCGGCTTCATTTCCTACCATCCTTCCCTTTACTGGGGCTGATGCTCTTTGGACTCACAGCCTTTGCCCCTGCAGTTCCTTCTTTCTGAAATTCCTGTTCCAGACAACAGCATGGTTCCTCCCTCGTCTCCTTTCGGTTTTTGCTCAAATGTCAGTTTCTCAGAAACCTTCCCTATTTTGCTTGAAACTGTACCCTGCATATACACACTTCCTAATACTCTCTGTGCTATAATTTTGCCTTCACTGCGCACACCCTGACCAAATGTAAGCACCACTGTCAGGCACCTTGTCTCTTTTACTCAGCTTCATGCCCAAGGTCTAAGACAGGGCCCCATATAGCGTGTTACTAGATACTTTTCCATAAGTACTAGTTTTTATTATTCACTTATAAAGTATAGGCTTCTTCAAAGGCAGAGACTTTTTTTTAAGTTTGTTTATTCTGAGAGAGTCAGAGACAGTACAAGTGGGTTAAGGGCAGAGTGAAAGGGAAAGAGAGAAACCCAAGCAGGGTCGCACTGTCAGCGTGGAACTCAAACCCATGAAACCATAAGATGATGGCCTGAGCTGAAACCAGGAGTCAGACACCCAAACGACTGAGCTACCTAGATGCCACAACAGAGACCTTCTTACCCTCTGCTGCATTGCTGTACATCCAACTGAGGGTATAAACACAGTAGAGACATAAGTATTTGCTTAAATTTTTTTTTTTTTTTGAGAGACAGAGAGAGTGCATGAGCTGGGGAGAGGCACAGAGGGTGAGAGAGAGACAATCTTAGCAGGCTCCACCCTCAGCATGGAGCCTGACCCAGGGCTTCAGCCAGATGCGGAGCTGGATCGTGATCTGAACCAAAATCAAGAGTTGGATGCTTAACCAACTAAGCCACTCAGGTGCCCCTATATCATTTATTAATACATCAGTCCTGTGATATGTATTATTTTCCTCCCCAACTTATAGCTGTAGTAAGCAAGGCTTAACAGATTAAGTACATTTTCCTCAGTTACATAGCAGAAGAGCCAGAATTAAAACCATTTGGATCTGACTCTGAAGCTCAATCTTTCAACCACGACCACACATGACATCAAGTTAAGCTAAATATAATCATTTGTTGAAAATAAGCCTCTACCTTCCTGAAAAAGCCTCCGGCTATACACAGAAGACACACCTATAGGTTTCTGACGTTCTGCTGAGGAATAGAAGTTGGAGACAAATGCTGTGAGACCTCAGATCAGGAATACCTTGTCTCTGAATCTGGCCTTGACCCGTGAAGCCAAGATTTCTTGTTTAGTTCCTGTCTTTGTCCAGCCCTTTGGTTCTGAAATAGAATCTGTAGTTTAGACTCTTATATCATTTGTTGTTGTCATCATTTGTTGTTGCTGAGGGAGGTTCCTTTTAGGGCCTCACTTGAGCCCTGGTATCCTATGCTGACCTGTGACCTCAATCTCTTGGTCAGACAACATCAGGCAAATGAGGACAAAGGTCTTGGTGAAAAAGGGACACTGAAGAGCCAAGTGTAACAAATGAAAAAAGACACGGAGCCCAGGAATGTGGAAGAAAGAAAAGAGAATCAGCTGATTCTTGGACAAGCGGAGCCTGGGGGAAAGAAGTAGAGAAGAGCCTCCTCTATGGATCCTGCTTTTCCAGAGATGTTGTTTTCACTTTCTTTTTTCCCCTCTCTCTCTGCTTAGACAAAGAAGAGCAAAAATAATGATAAATAGTCTACCAGGCATGACTATAGACAGGTGACACAGGAGCCCTTAGACATGCTTGACAGGAAGCAAGCTACTTGCTTAGACTCTTCAGGGAGGAGACAGGCCCTGACATGCCCATCCTTCAGGTCACAAGGTCCAAGTCATGGTCTGGCATGCCACATCCAGCTTCCCTGCTATAGTTTTAACATTAGGAGACATTCACACTAGGTGGATGATGCCTATGCATTATCCTCTTTCCAGAAATCCAGTGATCCTCAAGAACACAAAGAAGGCAGCCACCGGGCTAGGCCCTGGGTGGCTGCAGCCCCGGGCGGCCCGTGGAGGGCCGGGCTAGCCCCAGCTCCGGTTCTCGGGCCGGTGGGCGGCTGCTCACCATGCCGCGCAAGCACCAGCACTTCCAGGAACCCGAGGTCGGCTGCTGCGGGAAATACTTCCTGTGTGGCTTCAACATTGTCTTCTGGGTGCTGGGAGCCCTGTTCCTGGCCATTGGTCTCTGGGCCTGGGGTGAGAAGGGCATTCTCTCCAACATCTCAGCGCTGACAGATCTGGGAGGCCTGGACCCCGTATGGCTGTGTGTGGTGGTTGGAGGTGTCATGTTGGTGCTGGGCTTTGCTGGCTGCATCGGGGCCCTCCGGGAGAACACCTTCCTACTCAAGTTTTTCCTCTGTGTTCCTCAGCCTCATCTTCCTGGAGCTGGCAACAGGGATCCTGGCCTTCGTATTCAAGTACTGGATTCGAGACCAGCTCAATTTCTTCATCACCAACAATGTCAAGGCCTATCGGGACGACACTGACCTCCAGAACATCATTGACTTTGCTCAGGAATATTGGTCTTGCTGTGGAGCCCGCGGCCCTAATGATTGGAACCTCAATATCTATTTCAACTGCACTGACTTGAATCCGAGCCGGGAGCGCTGCGGGGCGCCCTTCTCCTGCTGCATCAGAGATCCTGCGGAAGATGTCCTCAACACCCAGTGTGGCTACGATGTCCCACTCAAGCTGGAGCTGGAGCAGCAGGGCTCCATCCACACCAAAGGCTGTGTGGGCCAGTTTGAGAAGTGTCTGCAGGACAACCTGATTGTTGTGGCTGGGGTCTTTGTGGGCATCGCCCTCCTCCAGATCTTTGGTATCTGCCTGGCCCAGAACCTTGTGAGTGACATCAAGGCAGTGAAGGCCAACTGGTGAGGCTGCCACACCGGCCATGGCCACCTGCCTGGCCTACCCAGGGACCCGCTCCCTACCCCTTCCCCTGCCACCATACCCATGATGCAAGGCTACAGTGTCTCTGTTTGGGCCTGAGCTCCACAGGGCGCTTGAGTAGGGGTGTGCTGTGCAGCCGTGGAGAAAGCTGTGTGCCTCTGCCTGGGCTGCCTGTCCCGGAGCTGTTTGCATGGAGGGCGGGGGTGTGTGAGCGTGCACCAGGAGCCACCATCATGGCTGTTGTGGGGTGGTGGGCTCTCCAGGGGACTAGGAATGGCACAGCTAACAGGGTGCAGGCCTGGCAGGGTGGGAGGGGTCCCCCACCTAGGCTGGGACACACTTCTATGTGCATGGCTATTAGGGCAGGCTTGGGGCCTGCTGTTGCTAGGGACACAGCCTCACGCAGCCTCAGAGCTGTCTTCTCTACTAGCTGTGACCTTGACCCTGCCAGAAGCCCTCTTTGGCCTCTATGTCTCAGACTTTAAAATGGGTCCAAGAATTTTCTCTCCCTTGCTTGCCTCTCAGGATCAAACATGATGATGGCTACAAGCTACTCAAATAAACAAAACCTTGAAAACCAAAAAAAAAAAAAAAAAAAAAAAAAAAGAAGAACACAAAGAAGATCCAATCTTACAGACAGTACTGGGGAGAGAATTATTCAGACGACTGATGGTGTCTAGATGTACCCAAACTGTAAACACATCGATCTGGCAGCCAAAGACGACAAGTCCTCCAGGACTGCAAGTAAAGGGGCGCTAGCCAATGTCTTGTTCTGAGACCACTATTCACTCTGACCACTGGCTAGTCCTGCAAAGCAATGCAAAGGATACAATCCTATATCCATGTTTCTGGTACAACCAGTAGGAAGGGAGCCCAAGGGAACAATGGAAAGAACATTGGACCAAACGGTAAGTTCCAAGTTCCAGATCTGCCACTGACTAGCTGTGAGGACGTGAAGAAGCAGATCTGAGTCTCACGTTTCTTCATCTATTATATAGGCCCGAAGATCAAGCACTGAAAATATACTTAAATGTTCCACAGATATTGATTTGTTCTGTCAAAAATGTATTTTGAATATATAATAACAGAAGATTATATTTATTATGTATGTATATAGAGAGAGCAAGCACTTAATAGGTACCAGGCACTATTCCAAGCACTTTGCAGTTTTTCTTCTCAACAACCCTATAAGGCAGGTGTTACTATCCTAACTTTACAGATGAGGAAATCGATTCAGAGAGGTGGAGAAACTTGCCCAGTGTCACAAAGCTTGCAAGTGGAGGAGGTTCTAAGCAGTCTGGCTCCAGGATCCATATTCCTTACTTCTGAATACTGGTCCTGCTTACCTCTATCACTGTGTGACCTTCAATAAGCTACTAAACACTACTAATTCTAAAATCCTTTTCTTTTTTTCTTGAATACTATCAGAATCAGAATGTTTCTTACATTCAGTTCAGGACATAGCTGTCAACAAGGGTGTACTTGGTTGTCATTTTCTGGTGGTGTGACTGCTCAAGTACAAACCAGAATAAATAATTCAAGGTCTATTTCAGGGAGAAATAGAAATCTCAGTAGCTAGGAGAAGGCTTGTTATAAGATCTGGTAAGATCAAAAAAACACCAGCGCTGAAACCTACAGCGTATGTGTCAGTGACTTGGAAGAAATATATGAATAATAATGGAACTTTTTAAAGAAGTGTTGTACCGTCAATGTTCTTGATGGCATAGAGGACAAAAGTGGGAAAATGTGGATAAGGAGTCAGAAAGTGATTCAAGGCTGGAATCAAATATCAAGAAGTTTTAGGAATCCTTTACCAACATACTTCATTTATATTTTCCTTTTTGTGTAAGACAGACACAACTATAATTCCATGTCCAAGTAAGTCTAAGAGCACTCTTTCAATAAGGCATTTTCCCCTTCTTAGCGCTACATAAAATAACTCTGTATGCTTACATATATACCATCTGAGAATCAATGAACACTGAATAAGTAAGGCCTTTATGAGTTCTCATTTGGAAAATGGGATGAGAAAGATGCCATAGTGGGTACAAAATAATATGTAAATAAAACTCAAAGGCCTCCTGTGACCTAACTTAGACCAACCTTTTCCCTTGTTTCCTACCATTCTTTCAAGTAGGCTACACACTAGATTCAAATACTTGTAGTTCCTTGAAGATTGCCTGCCCCTTTTACTTCCGTGCCTTTACATGGTTTCTTTCACTGAAAATGCCCCATCCCCACCTACCTAAGAACCTTCATTTACTAGACAGTGACCTTGAATGGTTTTTTTTCGATCCCTCAATTCCTCAGTTTTCTCATCTCTTAAATGGGAACCTAATTTAGGTTTGCTTTGAAGATTTAATGAGCTAACGTGTATAAAGTGATTAACATGCTTTCCAATTAATTTGTGGTCAGGTAGCATTATCTGTGTCTTGAGAATGAGTTTCAAGACTGAACCGGCCAAGGGCACATGGCATATTTCACAGCAAAGCCAGAATAACAACCGAGACTACCTCACACCCCACCGAGGGCTCTGGTGTAAGAAGCGGCTCCCCTTCCCTAAGTACCATCCTGTCCCCAGATATTGATTAGATTCGTAAGCAAGTTTCTTCCTTTTCTAGAAACCTGTTGTTTCTTCTTCTCCTTTCCCTAGATCAGATGTCCTAAATATGATACTAAAAGGTAAAAAAAAATAAAAAGACTTCCATGTTTGAACACATCTGACTTTTTCACGAGTTACATGGGTTTATCATTTTGGAGGCTTCAATCTGATTACATACATATTACCTCCAAGAAAAAGAATATAGTATGGAATGTTTCCCAACTTATTTGACCATAAAATCAAAGGTTGCTGTACCACATGTCTGAGGTCGGGCCATTAAAATCTATCCATATATCTTCACAGTTCCCTAATTCTTTTTTTTTTTTTTAAATTTAATTCTATATTGAGTAGCTTCCATTTCTTTTTTTTAATCTATTTTTTAATTTACATCCAAAGTTAGTTAGCATACAGTGCAACAATGATTTCAGGAGTAGAGTCCTTAATGCCCCTTACCCGTTTAGCCCATCTCCCCTCCTCCAACCCCTCCAGCAACCTGTTTGTTCTTGATATTTAAGAGTCTCTTATGTTTTGTTCCCCTCCCTGTTTTTATATTATTTTTGCTTCCCTTCCCTTATGTTCATCTGTTCTGTGTCTTAAAGTCCTCATATGAGTGAAGTCATATGATATTTGTCTTTCTCTGACTAATTTCACTTAGCATAAAACCCTCTAGTTTCATCCACAAAGGCATAAATGGCAATATTTCATTCTTTCTGATTGCTGAGCAATACTCCATTGTGTATGTGTGTGTGTACACGTACATACATACACACCACATCTTCTTTATCCATTCATCCATCGATGGACATTTGGGCTCTTTCCATACTTTGGCTATTGACAGTGCTGCTATAAACACTGGGGTGCATGTATCCCTTCAAAACAGCACACGTGTATCCCTTGGATAAGTACCTAGTAGCACAATTGCTTGGTAGTAGGGTAGTTCTATTTTTAATTATTTGAAGAAATTCCTTCCATACTGTGTTTCAGAGTGGCCACCACAGTTTGCATTCCTACCAGCCATGCAAAAGAGATCCTCTTTCTCTGTATCCTTGCCAGCATCTGTTGTTGCCCAAGTTGTTAGTGCTTGCCATTCTAACAGGTGTGAGATGGTATCTCACTGTGGTTTTGATTTGTACTTCCCAGATGACAAGTGACATTTAGCATCATTTCATGTGTCTCTTGGCCATCTGGATGTCTCCTTTGGAGAAGTGTCTGTTCATGTCTTTAGTCCATTTCTTCACTGGATTATTTGTTTTTTGGGTGTTGAATTTGATAAGTTCTTTATAGATTCCTTTGGCAGGAGGAATTAAAATGGGACGAGGAATTTGACTTACAGCTCCCCAACTACCCAGTGTAGAAAGAAGGTGAGGAGACATTAGATCAGTTTTCCAAGGTCATATTCTTATTCAGTAGTAGAGTGAAGATTCAGACTCCTATTTGCCTGACCAAGCACATGTGCTTATTCAGCATAGAAAGGCCAGCCAGGCAGTGGGGGGAGAAAGCTTGAGATCAAAATCAGTCTTCTTTCTTTTCTAATAGAGAAATCTTACTACATTTCGTCAATTGCTGGTTCTTAAGTTCCTTATCCATGAAATGGAGAAAACAAAAGTGCCTCTCTCTTAGAGCTGCTGTGGAGGTTAAACGTGATAAAATGGAGTTTGTGTACATCTGTGTGTTGTGTGTGTGTGTGAACAGACAAATCTGTACATGAGTAGGCAAGTCCACATGCTCAAACTACATGTATAGTTTTTTCAATGTTTATTCATTTATTTGGGAGGGAGGTAAAGAGAGAGAAAGGGAGAATTCCAAGCAGCTATCAGCACAGAGTCTCATGGGAGCTCCCTCTCACGAACCAGGAGATCATGACGTGAGCTGAAATCAAGAACTGGATATTCAGCCAACTGAGCCAATCCAGATGCCCTGGCTCTTATTCTTAAAATAAAATATAATTTCTCTTCTCTTCATCCAAGCGCTCTTACCAACCTTTGGCCCTGAGAACTGGATATCCTTAGAGAGCACAGCTTCATAATAAGTAATGTACTGATCTTATTCCTACCATCAGTCTTGCTTACACTCATTTTCTTTCCTTTTTAAAAAATTTTTTAATGTTTATTTATTTTTGAAGGCGAGAGAGAGAGAGACAGAGTGTGAATGGGGGAGGGGCAGAGAGAGAGAGGGAGACACAGAATCTGAAATGGGCTCCAGGCTCTGAGCTGTCAGCAGAACTGACACGGATGCGGAACTTGAACTCACGAACCGCGAAATCATGACCTGAGTCGAAGTTGGATGTTTATCCAACTGAGCCACCCAGGCGCCCCACTTACATTCATTTTCTTAAAAAAAAGAAAAGAAAAGAATAAATAGCTCTTAACTGTGCTTAAAACCTTAGCTCTTTGGGTGGAAATAGGAATGAGAACCTCCACTTAACAGCGAAGTGACCTATGGATATCTTCATCAGAAAAGAATTTTCCTTTTAATATAACATTGAAAAGTCTAAGGATATTAATATTGTTCAGATTAACCTTAATGGGTACATATGAAGCACATGCTTTACAGGTACCACAAATATGAGCGCATGACTCAGTCTCTGCCCTCGAGGTCCTCGGAATCCAGCAGGATCGGAGCTCCTAGCTCCCGGGAAGAACGTGCTGCATGCCAGGACCGAGGGTCAGTCGACACGCTCTGAGCTCAGAACAGGGAAGATAACGTTTTACTGTGGGAGAAACATCTGGGAGTGACATCAAGAACAAGCCCATGTTCGTCCTCATCTTTTCTTTTAGGGACTCTAAAAGAAGGGAAGTAGTTCTTCTGCTGTTTTGACTCCTGGACTTTAATGTTTTATAAAAGCAGAACTTGGCAAGTTCCAGAGGATACAATCAGGACTGGGCATATACTCTTAGCATTCCCTGTAATACTTTCTGGTTTATTTTTAAAATAATTTAAAATTGATTTGTAAGTACAAAAATAGCATGTGAATATATTCTTATTATTTAAAAAAAACTGAGACAAGTAGTTTGGCAGCTCCTTGGAAAGTTAAACACAGACTTACCATATGACCTAGCAATTCCACTGAGTCCTTTGGGAAGAATGGGATGGGAAACTGGTTTCCATGCAAACATCCAAGCACTATTTAACAATCACATTAAAGTTGTTAAATAAAATGTGATATAGTCACATAATGGAATACAATTCAGATGTAAAAAGGAATGTTGTATATAAACACTACATCATGGATGAACCTGGGAACCATTATGCTAAGTAAAAAAAAAAAAACTCACAAAAGACCACATATATGATTCCACTTGCATGAAATATTCAGAATAGACAAATCTGTAGAGACCGAAAACAGAAGAGTGGTTGCCATGGGGTTTGAGAGGGAAGGTATGGAGAGTGACTGCTTATTAGGTGTGAAGTTTCCTTTGGGGATAAGAATGTTCTGGAATTCAACAGTGGTGATGGTCCTACAACTTTTCAGATATACTGAAAACAACGAATTGTACATTTTAAAATGGTGAATTTTATGATATCTGAATCATATCTCAACAAAGCTGTTCTTGAAGGAAAAAGTTGAGACTCTCTAAAGTTGCAGGCCCTCTGATCGTCCCTCCTATCCAAATCCCCACGGGTACTGACGTTATCAGCTTAGTGGGACTCCTTGTCGGAACACTCTATTCCTCACAATGCCTCACAGAGGCATTTCAGGCATTTGTTACACAATAACTCTGTACAAGGACAAGATAATACTGCTTAGTTCTCTTCAGGGTATTATAGATCCTTCTGTCTCTCCCACCACACAACTACATTACTTCAAGATCAGGCAACTTTAACCCCATGGTTTATACTAACACCACACACACCTAGTAGCAAAAAGAGCACAACACTTACTGGCTAAAAGGCTATTACTACTTTGGGGGCCACAAGAGCAAGCTATAAATAAATAATATGTAACTTGGTCAAACCCAACTTAAACAGAACACTCAGACAATCTCATAAAAAGACTCGCAGAATATTCTGGCATCATATTTCTGGTCTTTTTATTTTTTGCAGGGGTTTTTCATTGGGAATACACAAAGTCACACAAATTAACTCTTTAACACACATCCCTGGGCCCCATCTCTCAGAGGTTCTGATTTACTTAGGCCACAGAAGGCTGGCATTGGAATTCAAATCATTTGGAAACACTCCCTGTTAGGAACTTTTAGCAATAATATGATGGGAAACTGGTTTCCAAGTAAATCATCCAAGTATTCATTTAACAACCATGTCAAACTTGTCAGAAGACTGGCAGCATATGTCAATTTTGCTGAAGACAAACTGAGGCTCAAGAATTCACTCCTTAAAGTCAGCAACAAGGACAGGGCAACACTCGGCTTCAGAGTCCTGACGGGGCCCCACCACACCTACCTGGTACAAAGTTTCCAAACACTTATGGTACTGGAGTTGTGAAAATGTGGTTTGGGGGCAGGAAGCAAGTCTATCACTAGTGTTTAGGTAACTGTACTTGGGCTTCAATAGACTATAATTTTACCTAAGCGTCAGAATTTCTGAAATGTTTCTTAATTTGTAACTGCTGTTGGCAAGGCAGTTGCTCTTCATGTGCTCCTTCCATAAAGTGCTTCCTTGTTATCAGCACCCGAGCTGGAGCTGGAGCTGGAAAGGGGGAGAAGCCCTGGCCTTGAACGGGGAAGTAAGAGAAGTCTGCCCCTAGGGAAGGATCGGAGTAGAAGAGGTAAACAAAGTCAGGGTTCTCATTCACACACCTTCTCCCCACATACACACTCCCCCTTCCCATCAAAGCATTAGGTGTGAACAAAGCAAAGGGAGACACGCATAGACTCAGGGAGCAGAGGTGCTTCAGAAATTGCAAGATTCATTATTTAAAACATAACATGGGGTGGGTTCAGGCTACTAAAGTTCATTGTTCAGCCCTGTATTGATATATGGTATGAGGGCAAAGGCGTGAATTTATCAGCAGGAAGAGGCCAAAAGAGGAATGTGGGGCAGCACTGCTCACCCCTGAAAGCCCGAGTGTGGCACGTGGGGCATTCGGAAGTCATCACGAGACTGCCGGACCAGCAGAGGGGTGTCGTGAAAACGGAGTTCTCAGTGTACAGGAACTTTGTGATAACGCACCACAACCTCCACAGTGGGTTTGTTCACGTCACACTCAAAGGTCAAAGAGAATTAGTTTCATCTCACCAAACACCTCCAGGATATATCCCAAACTGGACAATGAAACAGAAGACAACTCACAGATATCAACACAGATAGGCACACAGATCCTCTTTTAACTTACACAAAGACATGGGACGCATTCTCCTTAAGTAGTCACTAGTAGATATTCTGCATCAACTGTTTGCCAGACCCTGTTCCAGGCTGATAAGGTTTTGGAGATAAATGATACAAACAAAGTCCCTGCACTGACCAAACAAGATTTTAGGGTGGTGAAAGGGAAGTGGGCAAAATTCTGAAAGATGAAGTATTTACTCAGAGATCTTACGAAGTTGAATTTTGAAAAGATTCAAGGGAGGTTGTTTATCCTGAAAAATTAAGATATTATTATTATAGATTCTTAAATGACCACAAATTCTTTTTTAAAATTTTTTAAAAAGTTTATTATTGAAAGAGAAGGAGACAGAGAGCAAGCAAGGGAGGGGCAGAGAGAGACGGAGATACGCAATCTAAAGCAGGTTCCAGATTCTGAGTTGTCAGCACAGAGCCCAACGTGGGGCTCAAACTCATGAATTGCTAGATCATGACCTGAACTGAAGTCGGATGCTCAACTGACTGAGCCACCCAGGCGCCCCAGCAACAAATTCTTTGATGTTCCATCTACCAAGAGGCTGTGAGTCTATGTTATTGCCTCTCTATGAATCTGAGTATGCCAGTGACTCCTTTGACCACTGTAGTATGACAAAGGTACACTGTGTAACTTCTAAGGCTGGGCCATTAAAAGAAGCCATCAAGTTTCCATTTTGGCCCCTAAGACATTCACTTTTGGAGCCCCTGAGCCACTAGGTCAGAAGTCTGATTAAGGCTGCATGGAGAGGCCACCTGTAGGTGCTCTAGAAGCAGCCCCAGCTGAGCACAGTCTGAGTCAACCCAGCCCTGGTGACACTGATGTGAGTGAAGACTTTCAAATGACTCCACTTCCCAACAGCCCAGGCACCTTTGCCATCCAGGTCTTCCCAGCTGAGGCCCAAGACTTTGGGGAGCAAAAACAAGTTCCTCCCAGGCCATGTCTGAACTCATAACCCAAAGAACCTGAGAACAAAACAAAATGGTTGTTTTATGACTAAGTTTTGGCCATACTTTATCATGTCCAAGAAGCAAAAGTAACTGGAACAACAGATGGGAACTGATAGAGAAGAAAAAAATCATTTTATTAAGAAGGAGGAGGAAGAGGATGAGGAAGAAGCAGCAGCATCCCCATCAGCTATATTTTCTCTCTCTAAGCCTGGCTTGAAACAAACTTTTATCTCCTCACGGGAGACTAAATAAATTGTAACACTCTATTGTTAAGAATATCTATTTTAGGGGTGCCTGGGTGGCTCAGGTCATGATCTGACAGTTGGTTTGTGAGTTTGAGCCCCACATGGGGCTCTCTGCTGTCAGCGCAGAGCCTGCTTCAGATCCTCTGCCTCCCCTCTCTCCCCAACTCACACTCTCTTAAAAATAAATAAACATTAAAAACAGAAAAAGCTATAATCTGGGCTGACCAAAAAGAATTTGTCTTTATTTTCACTATGTCTATATTTTCACTACAGGGCTAACATTCCCCTGATGCCATTCAAAGCTGTCCATGAAATCAATTTGCCTCTTTCGCTTGGCAGATAGTAAACAAGAGGTATTCAGTAACTGCAGAATGACTGACAAGGTCCAAGGAGTTAGGGGAGAGTGAAGAAATTCCTGGCAATGCAGAGAGACCATGGTGAGTAAAGGTAGCAACACTGGGGCCTGAGGAGAACAAAGTGGGCCACTTGGACCTTATTCTTAATCCCTTCCCCATCCAAACACTGTCCCTCAACATTCATGTGCTTGTATCTTTAGTTAGGTTGTTCTCATTACTTGAAAGGTTCTTTGCCCATCTGTTTGATGAACTCCTACTCATTCTTCAATGCCTACTTCAACTGTCATGTTCCCTGAGCCCTCCTTGGTATTGCACCATTCCAAATGGAATCAACTGTCTTATTCTACTTCCACTGCAACTTTTTTCTCAACCTCTAGCAAAGCAGAATATTCTCCATGATATCCAGTAAGTTCGGATATCTATTTTCCTTGATACACTGTGAATTACCAGAGAGCAAGTAAGATTCCTATTCATTGCCTTATCTCCTGCTTGAGGGCCTCTTGTCCCAAACTCTAGATCAAAAAAGAAAAATGACTGCCTTTGAGGAGTGCACCTAATTAAGGGGAGAGATCTAAAAACACAGTCACATAGCAATGTCACAAGAGCTGTACAGAGGCATAATGAGATGATATGGGAAGACGATCTCTCTCAAAAGGGAATCACAAAGTGGCATGAGGTAGGTGACATCTTAGGCCTTTCCAAATTAAGATCAGAAGGCTGCCTGGGGGTGGAATCTTTGGAATCAGAACTAAACAGGTCTAGGAAGGGAATGGCTAAGTAAGAGGAACATCTGGTCAGGTCTGGTGGATCTTTTCCCTCCCTACTCTGGGAGATTCCCTGCTCAGGTCATTCCAAGTTCCCTTTTTACCACACCCAAAGCCACTCACAGTCTTCCTTCCCAATTACATCAACCATTTATGTCAGAAGGTACCTTTCATTTGAAGAAGCAACTCCTTATAAAATATGAGTCAGTAATATGTGAAAATGCATTCAAATCAGTAGCAAAGAAATCAAAATTAGAAGAGGGAACTACTTTTTTACCTGTCAAACTGTGAACTATTTTCAAAAATTATACTGTCTGTATCAGAGAAGAATCAGGAAAACTAAAACTTTATCCTTTCTGAAGGGCAGTTTGATACAATGTATCAAAAGTTGCAAATAACTGTGCTCTTTGAATTAGAAATTCCGTTTATAAGAATTATCCTAAGAATACAAGTCTTTGCTACAAAGATGATCACAGCATTAAATAGTAAACACAGCAGAAAATAGTAAACTATCTAAATGCTGAACAATGGAAGGGTCAAATAAATTTGGCGCTGCATTAAATATAACAGTTACCGTTTATAAAGTGCTTACCATGTGCCTGGCATTATCATATTTAATACCACAGCAATCTATAAGGCAGTTATATAAGTGAATGTTGACTGAGGCTTTTCCAATCGCTCCCAAAAGTGGTAAATAGAATCCACAGCTAAGATCAGAGAGGAGGGAAGTTTCCCACAAGGTAAAGAGAGCAGTCCATTATGGGGGCTGGGCTAATTCAAGAATTTAGTAAGAAGCTATAGTATGAAGTCATACTAATAAAGCCATCCCCTGTGCCTCTGCACTCCCTTTCTCCCTCCACACTACACAAAGGAAGAGTCGAGAGGAGGAGGGAAAACCATTGAACCCATGCCCTAGTGGGTAGTGTTCTTTTGGGGTGGTACTCACCCTGTGGAGAGTTCTTCTAAGAGAATCCACTACACAGATTAGACGTGCCACCAAAAAAGGCTTGGGGCAAGAATTTTTAAAAATTATAATGCCTAGTGATCATCTGCTCAGGCAGTTAACTTACCCATCTGCTCTGCAGAATGGTGAGAAGGGGCACCAATGCTGTTCCCCCCGCTGTTTGGCATGGATGTGAGTCCCCTGGGTCAACCAGTCCCATGGAAATGGCTGGTCTTGAACTCTCTTGTCAAATCCCCACCAAAGAGGGCTGTCAAACTAGCAAGTGGGGCCCAGGAGTGGGGTACGAGAAAGGGAGGGACCAACCTGACAGAGGCTGAAAGAACTTAACCCCAGTTTCCTCTCCAGGTCTAAAGACCACAAAGTGGGAAAACCTACCCTCTCAAGAACTCACAAGTGTAGGGAGGGCACACATAGGCAGTGTTGGTCAGGTAACAGTAAATGCCATCAAGGAGGACCCAACAAAAGCCTGGGTGGCTCAGGTGGTTAAGCATCTAACTCCTGATTTCGGTTCAGGTCATGATCTCGTGATACATGGGTTTGAGCCCTGTGTTGGGCTGACAGCACAGAGCCTGCTTGGGATTCTCTCTCTGCCCCTCCCTTGTGTGCATGCACATGCTCTCAGCTCTCGCTCTCTCTCTCACACTTGCTCGCTCTCTCTCAAAATAAGTAAACTTAAAAAAAAAAAAAAAGAGACACTTGTCCCTGTCCCTCTCCTTCTTGCCCATCCCTACACACCAGAACTGGAGCCTAGAAGAGGCAGAGCCAAAGTATCTCAGACTATCTGCCCCCTACCCCTATACTCTCCAAGGTGAGGAACAAGAAGAGGAGTATATAAATAAACAATGTCTACCTTTTACCACTTCCTATCTTCAGAACCACAAGGCTGGCCAGTAATAGGAGTAGGAAAAGATTTCAATTAGGTATAGTGAAATTTTAAAACGGTAGACTTTAAATAACCCAGAGTGACCAGAAGGCTGTGGCCTCTGCCAAAGGAATCAAGTGATCTGTCTCTTAGAGGAGACGATCTTGACAAAGCACGGTTGGGAGTTCTGACTGGACAAAGATAAAAGCATTCATGTTTACACGCCTCTGAGTTAAAATTATTCAATTAACTGGTTAAACCTACCATTATCTCCACATCACAAATTAGGGAATCGAAGCTCTGAAATAAAGAAATTTGCTCAAGACTGCAAAGCATGTGGGAGACTCAGTTTGGCTTCTAACCCAGGACCAACCCCAGAGCCCACGCCTTTTATAGCACACCAGGATTTTTCAATATAGGGTCCAGCGGCATATACCAGGGATGTGCAAATCCATTTCAAACACTATTTTCAAAATTTCACCTTAAGGGTAATCTTAAAATATATAAACATGGTCTAGATCATTTGAATGGTCATCATATCAGAGAAAGCGCCTTCTTGATTACCAGCATTTTCATTCATAATCCTATTATATCAAATATTATGCTTTTTAATTTTCATATTAATGATTGATGAGAAAAGACTGAGGTGGTGATGGTATATAAATAATGTGGTCACACCAATTAAAAGCCAAAGTTTTGCTGAACAGACCAAAGTTTCACTGTAGTTCACAGAAATGAGATGGGAGAGAAGAATGGAGCACAGGACAGACAGGCTCCAGAGGAGGAAGGGCCATATTCACATTTCCAGGAACTGTATAATTTCAGCAAAATACCCACTAGTGTTAATATGAAGCAGATTGGTTGTGAAGGTTTTATAATTGTAGAATAGCTTTACGTGTACATTCATATCTCATATTTTTTGTTTATAAAGTTTTGTGACACAATAATAAAAGATCATTTAATTCAACATCAAAAAGCTGTAAAAATGTTTAAAGTGTACTTATATGCCACATACTTGAGAGGCTCTGGGTTATGGCACTCTGCTAAAGCCGCCATTAAAAAGCCATGTCTCAGAAGACTATTTTGTAATACAGGGAAATATTTGAAGCACAAAAAGGTGAGATGGTCTTTGTAAGTATACAAAGCACATACAAATATAGAAAAAAGAGAGACAGGGAAACACCCTAAAATGTTAATGTTTATGCCATCGTAGGGGTATTACAGTTGCTCCTGATTCATATTGCTATTTGTTTCTTGTAACCCCGTGTTTGCAGTAACTTGATTATGACTGAAATTTAAGAATTAAAAAAATGTAAATTTTTAATAGCCTATCCCATGGAAGTTCCCAAAACTTGTTAAAACAAACTGCACTTTCAATCCACTTCTAGCTCAAGCTCTTTTGTCTCCTAAGAAATATAACTAATCCTAAAGTAATATTTATTCAAAACTTAAAAGCACATAAAATACTAGTCAACTAATAACTTATTATTTTTTTTTTAAGTAGGCTCCACACCCAACATGGGGCTTGAATTCACAGCCCTGAAATCAGGGGTCGCACGCTCTATCAACTGGGCCAGCCTAGTGCCCCACAACCAGTAACTTACAGTGCATTTGGTACCAGGGCTACAAGGGTAAACTGAGAATGGGGTGCACTCCAGAAGTTAAACCCAAAGTCACTGGTACTAGGGCATAAATAACAACAGGAGGGCCAGGAGGCAGCTGGCTCTGATGAGGAGGGCAGGATCAAAGGCAGCCACAAGGTGACACGTGAAATGAGTCCTAAGAATGTGTCAGGAAATAAGCATAGAAATGTGAAATGGCAGATTACCCAGCAAGTAAAATACAAACATAGATCCTATGAAACTGAACTCACTGACCACACGACAGCAATCTCTCCTGGGCTCCAACAGCACTGGTCTTTGCCATTTGTACTGCCTGCCATTCTAATTGAAGCATGTTCCCCAGCAAGATTATAAGCTAGGAGGAGAATACTCTGTACTTTGTAGACTCTTATTATTTGTTAATGATAGTAATTTCTATAAGACTTTTTTTTAATGTTTATTTTTTGAGAGAGAGAGAGAGAGAGAGAGAGAGAGAGAGAGAGAATGAATGCATGCATGAATGAATGAATATGTGAGTGGCAGAGCAGCAGAGAGAGAAGGAGATACAGAGTCCAAAGCAGGCTGGAAGCTCTGAGCCTTCAGCACAGAACCCGATGTGGGGTTCAAACCCACAAACCATGAGATCATGACCTGAGCTGAAGCCAGACACTTAAGTGACTGAGCCACTCAGGCTCCTCTGCAACATTTCTAAAGGGCATTAAACTCAACACACTGTAGTGTCTGCTGGTATCCAAAAGAGTGTACAGCATATACACCTACCCATTTCTTTTTCCTCTATAAAACTTTATCAAAAGACCAAAGCAACACTCATTCCTACAATCCTCCCAAGGAAATCAGCCTGTCTTCTATATATAAAACTTAACACTTTCCCTTGCTTTTGCAAGCCAGCAGAGCTCCAACCAGAACATTCTTCCAAAGCAGGGGAAGGAAAGACACACTGATAGCCAGCCCAAGAAAATCTTCCAAGTGAGTTGCAGTGATAGTGTCTGATACCTAAATGCCATGGCTCATCAGCTGGGATGAAACTCTCAGAAGTTCCACCTCAACAGGTCTGTAAAGCATACAACAGTGAAAAACTGGAAGTAACATATATATCTAGCCAGAGGACATGGGTATATAAGGTATGGTACCTTCACTTGCATTATACTTTTTAAGACTTATTATGTCCATGCCCAGGATTTGCTTTAAAATATTCCAGTAAAGAAAGAGTAAAAGGAAATTATCAATAGAACTCCCCTATGATGCAGCAATAGCACTGATACAGATTTACCCAAGGGATACAGCACACTTGTACCCCAATGTTCATAGCAGCACTGTCAACAATAGCCAAATCATGGAAAGAGCCTAAATATCCATCACTTGATGAGTGGATCAAGAAGATGTGGTATTTATATACAATGGAGTATTACATGGCAATGAGAAAGAATGAAATCTGGCCATTCGTAGCAAGGTGGATGGACCTTGAGGGTGTCCTGCTAAGCGAAATAAGTCAGGCAGAGAAGGACAGATATCATATGTTTGCACTCATAGGTCTAACAGGAGAACAAGAGAAACTTAATGGAAGACCATGGGGAGGGGAAGGGGAAAGAGAGTTGGGGAGAGAGAGGGATGCAAAACCTGAGAAACTATTGAATACTGAAACTGAACTGAGGGTTGAAGGGGACGGGGGAGGGGGGAAAAGAGGTGGGGGTGATGGAGGAGGGCACTTGTGGAGAAGAGCACTGGGTATTGTATGGAAACCAATTTGACAATAAACTATCTAAAAAGAAAAAAGAGTAAAAGGGATAGATAAATCTAAACAAATATGATAAAATCTTGATCGTATTTGAAACTGTATGAATTGGTGGCCATTAGACCATTTTCTTTATTTTGCGTATGACTGAAATTTTCATAATTAAAAATGGGGGAAATATGTAGAAGTGAAAAAATTCACAGTGGTAGTTTGTGGGGGGGGAATAAAAGCAGAATACAAGTGATAGTTCACGTTGCTTATAATCATGTAAAATATGTATTACCAACCCAACAAGCAATAAGTGCCCCTTAATGCCCACGTGGGTTTCTAGATAATATTTTTAGAAAGAAAAGGATTCTTTGAGGAATTGGCTAATCTCAGGTCTGGATCAGGCAATGTACAAAACAACATCTGAAACATCTTGTCCTACCAGATAACAAACCAGCAAATACTAGTAAGATCATGTCGAAGGGACTAAGAAGCCAACCTGGCTAAAGATCTGACAACATGTGCATCAATAAGAATAACCACGAGAGGAGCCTGGCTGGCTCACTTGGTGGAACACTGAACTCTGGATTCAGGGCTGGGAGTTCCAGCCCCATGTTGGGTGTAAAGTTTACTCAGAAGTAAAATCTTTTAAAAAATAACAACTAGAAAAGATTCAAACACACCAAATGTATCTAAATATGAGAACTCATAATGATACTAAAGATACCCTAATTAATTGTTTTTGAAGGATACTACGGAACCCTCTATTTTCACAATTGGCCGATGAACAAAAAGAAGCAAGGATAAAGCTGAGGGGTGGAGGAGGTAGGTGTTAAGAACAAAAGACAACTGTGCTTTGCCTGCATCAAGCTCTAAGTGGGATGCTTATATTATCAGGTAGTGTGTTCATAATCCAGCAAAGGGATACTGGTACAAGCCTGATGTGAGAATGCAGGGCTAGAAGTGAAACAACACCATAAAAGCAAACCAAGAAGAGGGCTCATTTTGGGGGTGCCCTGAGGGTAGAGAGACACCGGAGCTTAAAGGGTCACCACTTACGGGGAAGTTTTTGAACACGGGCTCTGGAATCCCACACACTGATCTTACATCCCCTTGCACACACCAGTCCCCCAGGAACTGGGCAAAGTGACAGCTTCAGGCAAATCCCCATGTGGTTTTGCTTCCCTTCTCTGAGATCAGAAGAGCCTTGAGATGTTCCTTTCAGGAAAAAATTGACTCCTTAGAATTGATATAATATCTAACTTGGGAATTCTAATTTTGATATTATAAAATTCAGGACTGGCCCAAATATGAAAAGGACATGAAGACCCTCAAGTTCATGTTCGGAGCTCCTGTGAGAGGGATAACAATCATAAATTGACATCAGCCCCTCCTGACACATCCACCAATACTAAATACCTACTCTGGGCTAGACACTGCACTAAGATTTTTTTCCACTTGTTATCCTAATAAATTTTCAAACCCTGTGAAGAAACAATACACCAAGTTCACAGACAAGAATATATATATAGGCTCGGAGAATCAAGTGATTTGCTCAGAGACCCAAAGACCCTTGAAATAAAGAGATTTTCTGAAGACAAGCAATGTCAACACACCACTTAGAGGAGTGGCTATCTGAGAGGCAGAGACTCACCGAGTTCGAGTGATGTGCTTTATTAATAAATGTCATTCTATCATCTAAGGTCTCTCATGGACTATCCCCACAGCTCTCTATTTACTTTTCAAACCTCTGATTTCCACTAAAGACTCCACTATGGATGGAATTTCACTGCCTCACCCCACCCCCCACCCCATGTGCACTGCCCCTTTCCCACTTGAACTGCTATGTTCCTTCTTAGGCCCCAATGTTTTGAGTCCAACTAACACCCGGACCTCCTACTCCAGGAAGCTCTTCCATTTTTTCCATGCCCAGAGCTCTGGCCTTCATGAATATGCTTGCTGCCTAGACCATATATCTCTATATAAGGGCATTGCTCTGTTTCACACGTACACTTCTAGTCTCCCTGGACTGCTGGTTCCTTGAAGCCAGTGTTGAGTATTGATTTATTCCTTTGGGAAGAAAAGGACACAAAACACACTCCATAAATGCTTGTCATTATTAACTGAAATCAATAGCCTGCTCAGGAACCTTTCTTTCTCAGCATTTTCTATAAGCTTGAGGTTACCATACTCCATTATTCCCTTCTTGCTCAAGAAGGGCTAATGAGAGATAGAAAGCAACATCAAAGTTGTTTCATTAAGCAAAGCAGCAGGCATGCATTCCTGCTTCGTACAATTTTACTGCTTCTGGTCCTCAGATATCCCTGAGAGAACATTCCATACTCATTCAAGGCTATGGAGATTCCATCCTGTCTTTTCCCTTCGATGAGAAGTATTAGCTGGGCCACATACCCTTCACAAATGAGTTCTGTTCTTTATAAGCTGTACTAACATGTAAGAACATTTATCTTAACTATCTTTAAGTGTACAGTTCATGGGCATGAAGTATTCATACTCTTGGGCTATCATCACCAGCACACAACCCCAGAACTGCTTTCCTCTTGCAAACCTGAAACTCTGTACTCATCGAACACTAGCTCCCCATTCTCTCCCAGCAACCATCCTTTTTTCCCTCCCTATCTATGAATCTGACTCCTTGGTGCCTCATATAAGTGGAGTCATATAGCTTGTGTCCTTTCAAGGTTGGTTTACTCTACTTAACATAATGTCACTAAGATTTATCCATGTTGTAGAATGCTCACGTGTCAGAACTTCCTTTCTAGAGCTGAATCATATTCCATTGTATAGATTTAGATAAAATATACTTTACTTATTCATTCATCTGTTGATAGGCATGTGGTTGATTCCGAATTAGGAACTGTGATCCAATGCTAGTGACAAAAAGCTCAGACTGGCCCTGGGTTAGAGCAGTCTCTTTGATGTTAAACACTATCACAGAACCAATCCAGTGATTAGGACCGAAGAACAGAGAGTTGCTAAAGGAATGTCCGCCTGGCTATCTGTCCCAGGAATGTGGACCAGACAGAAACTTTATTTAAATACTCAAAGAGTCTGTTGTAATAAAACTCTGGCTTCCTAGGACAGTCTAGAAAGAAATCTTAAAATTGCTTATTTCTGAAGACATCCTATTCCCTTGTTCTTTTTTTTTCTTTGCTTTATTGAGGTCTAATTGGTATGTATAAGTTTAAGGTGCATAACATTGGCTTGACACACTTATATACTGCAATATCATACCCCACCAAGCATTACCCAACACCTCTACACATCACACAATTACCATTTTTTTCTGAAGGGAACATTTAAGATCTACTCTCTTAACAATTTTTGAGTACACAACATGGTACTTTAATTACAATCATAATGCTGTGCATTAGATCTTCAGAACTTAATTCATGTTTTAATTACAAGTTTGTACCATTGGACTAACATTTCTTTACTTCCCTCATGCTCTAACCTCCAGTAACCAGGATTCGACTATTTCTATGAGTTCAGCTGTTCTGGATTCCACATATAAGTGAGATCATACAGTATTTCTCTTTCTCTGACTTATTTCACTTAGCATAAAGCTCTCAAGGTTCATCCATGTTGTTGCACATGGCAGGATTTCCTTCCTTCTTACGGATGAATAATGCTCCTGTGTGCATTCACACACACATCTTTCCTAGCCACTGAAGGATGCTCAGGTGGTTTCCATATATTCGCTATTGTGAATAATGCTATAATGAATGTGGAGCGCAGATGTCTCTTTAACATCCTGTTTTCCTTTCCTTTGGATATATACCCAGAAGTGGCATTGATGGATCATATGATAGTTCTATTTTTAATTTTTTGAGGAAGTGTCATACTGTTTTCTTTTTAATTACAGCCATTTTGACAGGTGTGAGGTGTTATCTCATTGTGGTTTTGATTTGCATTCCCCTGATGATTAACGATGTTGAACACCTTTTCATGTACCTCTTGGCCACTTATACCTTTCCCTTGTTCTACAACCCACCCAAAGAGCACTTCCTTGTTCTTTCTTGTCTATGTCTTCAGCCTCATAGGCCACTATCTCTGCCATCCTGTAGATGGCCCAGCAACACCAAACTCTTGTTAGTGTCCCTGCACACACCTGTAGTGCTTTGCCACTGGCCTCTGCTGTCTGTGGTCTCGCTGTCTGGAAGGCTTTCTTCTTTTTGGCTTACTTACTTCTAGTCATGGCCACCTCTCCAGGAAGCGTTTTCTTCTTCATAGTCCCAGAACTTGAATGCTTGGCATATATTGGTTTCTTGATAAATTATTAAATGAACATATTTGTCAAATTCACATACCATGTTGAAAAGACAAATTTAAGGAAAAATTCAAGACTAATGGGATTACAGGTAATTTTTATTTGTATTTTAATACTGTTCAAATTTTCTAAGGATAGGCTGACTTTTCAAATTTACCTTAAAAAAAATTAAGATTAACTTGATCAGGAATAAAATGACTGAGAAATCAGTCTACAAGACTTGAAGACTTCTCATATAGCTATAGTTATCAAGTCTATGTGGTATTGGCAGTGCAATAGAACTAGAACTATGGAGAAGAGAAAACAGACCCACACACATACGCCCAACTGATTTACGACCAAGATGCAACAGCAGTTCAGTAAAGGAAGCATGGCCTTGTCAACAAAAGGTCCAGGGGTAACTGGGGGTCCATTGCCAAAAACACACACCACCACCAAAAACATCTCAAAGTTTCAAATCTCATACAATACTAACCCCAAAACAGATCATGGACTTAAAACTAAAAAATGTTTAGGGAAAAGAAAGAGAAAAGCTCTGCAGCTTATAGCTCAGCCAAAGTTCTTAGACTTGACCAAAAAACATACAGCTCATAGGAGGAAAAATTGATAAACTGGATCTCATCCAAACTAAAAACTTTAGCTCTCTTAAAGTCCGGTTAAGTGGATGAAAAGACAAGATACAGACTGGGAGATAATATTTGCAAGCCACATTATTTGACAAGGACTAGTACCTTGAGCATGTAAAGAACTCTCAAAACTCAACTGTAAGGAAAGTCCAGGGGCACCTGGCTGGCTCAATCGGAGGAGCATGCAACTCTTGATCTCGGAGTCCTGGCTTCTAGGCCCACAATGGGATAGAGGGAGGCAAACCACGAGAGACTCCTGAATACTGAGAACAAACAGGGCTGATGGGGGAGGGCAAGAGGGGAAGGGGAGTGATGGGCATGGAGGAGGGCACTTGTCGGGATGAGCACTGGGTGTTTTACGAAAACCAACTTGACAATAAATTATAAAAGAAAAAAAGAAGAAGGTGCTTCAAGAAAGAGTGAGCGGTCTACTGTGAGTAAGCAGTGAAGAAATTAAAATGAGGAGTGAAAAAACAGACCTCTGAATTTGGTGACCTGGGTGTCCACTGGCACCTTTCAAAGAACAGCTTTTGTGAAATGACAAAGTAGGTTTCAGATTGGAACCAAAGGACAAGAAGGCAGGAGAAATGGAGCCAGTATAAACAGCCATGAAGAACTTTAGCTCTAAAGAAAAGTAGAAAGCACAGTGAGAAGGAAAGGATGTGATACTGAGAGAGGACTTTGTTAAAAGTATGTTTACATGGAAAGGAAAAGGTAGAGAGGAGAAGACCTAGAATATTCATGACAGAAAGGGTAATAATGATCTGAATAGACAGGATGGGATATGATCCAAAGCAGACGTAGCAGGATTGCTCAGTTGGAAGAAGCACCTCGTCTACTCTAAGAAGTAGGGAAAAGGAAAGGAATCATGCAGATGCAGGTAAATTTGGAAATCCGGTTGCAGTATGTGCAGACAGCTAATCTCTGATAGCCGCAATGTTCTTGGTGGAGAAGGCAAGGTCATCTGCTAAGACTGATGGGATGGCCTAATTTTTATTCTGAGCATCCAAACCAGAGACACAGATACTTACTAAGTTTACTTAATAAACTAAACAATTGGTTTCCTCAAAGCAGTTGTTCATTAGAATCAATACATGATTTTCTCCAAATGAGCCACTAGAGGGCAGTGCTGTGGTCCATAGTTTTCTCTGTTTTACAACAGTGAAATTAATAGAAAATTACAGAGCAGTGTAGGTCATAAAATGGTTTTCCTCAAGAAAATCTGGCTTCTGCCTCATGTGTGTGTGTGCATATGTATATGTACACACAGTCATACACATGCACACTACGGATGATGGGAGGGCTGTTCCTTCCGCTAGCCTCCCACTGCAACCATACAATGATGGCCCAGCGGCAACACTCACCATTTTCCAGAGGTCACTTTTTGTAATTCCCCCAACGTGCATTACTGAATAGATCTTTACACATTCTTATGATTAATAAATTGAAAAAGTCTGATAAAGAAATCCCTAAACCTTATGGCTTCAAGTTGTTTTTTTCCTCCCTCAACCTACCGTGTCTTCAAATTAGAGAGGCTTTTTAAAATTAATGTGAATAGTTGCAATATATTTTATAAATTTTTTTCCCTTTATCTCAGATGTGTGATGTATTCTTAAAATGAAGACTTAATCCATAATACCACATGGCTATTATATATACCAGAATAAACAACTATTTTAGGGTATATGTTTAGTAATGAGGCTGGGAAATAACTTGTTTCCTACTTTGATTCTAATGAGTTTGGGTTTCTCATGAAAACAGGGAACTGGCAAAGTTTTAACTTAAAACAAGGTGCAGAAATTCTCAATGCCCACAAAGAAAAGATGTAAAGGCAGACTCTAACCCCAAGAGTTTGGGGTTAGACAAATCAGCTCAGTTTCAACAAAGAGAACTGAGGGGAGCTCATATCAGTGGAACACCTTACACCCAAGCCTAAGAAGTTGTCAGTAGTTTGATCAGATGTCCATGGGCTGTGGCTGCAAGGAAGTGGGAAAGAGGCTGAGGTCATCCTATGACTGTAGGATGTCAAGCACTTCAAATGGGTGAAAAAGGTGCTTGATCCCAAAGCCTCCAAACTTGTTTTTGAGCTAACGTTGCTTGGGAACAAAAGATACCAAAGAAATGGGTCATAAAGAGTCTGGGTGATAGAGTTGAAGTAGTCATCAAATATAGATACAGTGTCAAACTGTTTGCAAATTGTATCAAAAGCAAAGTTTCAAGGATCTTTAGGGTAGTGTTCCAATCTGAAAATTAAGAGTCACATTTTTCACTGGATACTCTGACTCCACTAGCTGGTATGTTATTACACCTTGACTGATAGCTTTCAGAAGCTCTTTGGGGCCAAAGAATTTTTTTTTTTTTTATATGTATAAAAACATCAATAACAAATTAGTCATCCTTAACCTAATATAAAAATTCGCCTTTCCTAATGAGCTGATACAACTCTGAAAAGGAAGAAAGTTTCTTTCTTAGCAATGATAATGCTTTGGCTCCTTGGACAGCCCTGAAAAATGAACCTAAGAACGGAGATGAACCCTCCATTGCCTCATCCTTGGTGTATTTCAAATCTATGTCCACGTTCAAAAGTCACTGTTAGAGTCTTCCCAGCAAGTGATTTAAATAAGAGCCTGCTTTCATTTACATACACGCACACTTGCACTCCCCAACAACACTTCCTTTGAAAAACAGAATGTCACTTCCTCAATCCAGAGGCCAAAAGTCCCTCAGTTCTGATCTGGGGAGCCAAGACAGGAAACTCTGGTAAGCTTCTGCCTCTCCCCCCTCCATGGACAGCCACTGGTGCAGCTGACACAGGGCAGGGTCTATTCAGGGCTCCCTTGATGCACTGCAGCTGGAAGGCAACAGCTCACTTTCATGCTGTGGGAATGATCCCAGAGAGGCCAGCACCAGGAGTCAGTTTAACAAGGGCATTTCATAGGAAGTGGAAAAGGAACAGATGAGAGACCTTGACACCTTACATCGACCTTACTTCCATTTCCAAACGCCTGCAAACAGCCCAGGGCTGACTGTAATTTCTGCCATCTAGTACTTTGACCCCACCAGGCAAGGCTTTGGGAGGAGGGGGTGGGAGGGGGGGATGGGGGGTCGGTTATCCAGACCTCCCCACCAGTCAGCGCCAGACTGTATACCATCTTTCCCTCGATGTTGCCAGTTTCTCACTTGGAAGGGAGAAGCTGTCCCAGCGATTTCGATAAACATCGTCGGTTAGCACCACCTGGCAACTGAGAACCTTGATTTCTCCCGACCCCAGACACCAAGGACTACACAAAATCCCGGCCGGTGATAGCAAACCAAACTGCAGTGTCACCATCGTGGGGTGGGGTGGGGGAATGTATGTGAGAGACATACAAAATGAAGGGGGCCAAACAAATGAGTCACTTAAAACAAGAGCTGCACATGCCGCTGACGCTGCCCGTGATGCAGAGGCTGTGGACTGGAAGGAAGCAGGCGGTCACCCGGGAGGGGCGGGCAGAGAAAGGGAACGGGGAAAGGGTGTGAGGAGCCTCGCCCTTTGTGGGGGCCGGACCGAGCCACCCCGCAGCCTGCGCCCCCCTTGCCCGCCCGCTCCCCCAGCCCTGCAGGCTGAAGCCGCTCGGGGTTACTATGGTCCCCCAGCCCCGGGAATCAACTCTCTCGGTCTCCAAAACAATCGATACAAACTTCAATGCCGTATTTAGTTCACCAGGGAGGCTGGCCGGGGAGGCGCCGCCGCCGCGCCCGCCCAGCGCAGGAGCCGCAGCCTCAACCTGCCCGCCCGCTCCGCCCCTCGGCCGCGCACCTGTGACAGGTGTGCAGGTGCCCCGCACAGCCCCGAGGTGCGGG
>NC_043710.1:59420407-59502978 GCF_006229205.1 Suricata suricatta
GCTCCCTCTCCCCGCGCGCGCGCGCAATCCCAGCCGGGCTGCGGTGGGGGCGCCACAGCAGGAAAAAGGGCGGCGCGCGCTCGCCACGCCCACAGCCCGCCGCGCCCCCCGGCGGGCCGCCTTCAAAGACGCAAACACCGCCTGGCTTCTAAGGACCCGGGAGGCCCGAGGTTTGAGCGGACGCCGGAGACGGCGGCGGGCCGCCAGCCGCGCCCCCGGGTCTTGCTTTCCGCCCTCAAGCTTCAACAGTGATCCGGGGATGTGGCCGCGCCCTGGTGGGAATGGGGGTGGGGTGAAGGGAAGGGTCTGCGCGCCCTCGATCGCCAATCGATTTTTCACCGAGGGTCGTCAGGAAGGGACCCGAGGGCTGCTCGCATTTCCTATGCATTTCTAGTTTCAGGTTTCAGTGGGCCAGGTTCTGGCTGAAATAAGTGATCCGCTTCCCAGCAAGAGTTTCATTAACTCTCGCACCCCCTTGGCGGGAGACGCAAAGATGAAAACAGACTAATAAGTGCTGGGCGCTTTGACATTCCTTGTTTACTTGATTGTCTTCCCAAATCTACAAAGTGGGCGAGCTGTGTTATTTCCATTTTACCGATAGTCTCAAGTACCAAAGCCTGTGCAATGGAGAGCCAAGTTTCTAATTCTGGGGGGTGAGGTGGGGGTGGTCTTGCTCATCTGCTACTTAAAGTGGGGTAATTGCTTAAGTACCTACGGATCAGCTTGGTGGCCTCATTACCAAGAAATAAAGTCCCGCTGGCTCCTGCAGGGGCTCTGGGAAAAACAATTCAGGAGAAGAAAATGTGTGTGATTTGCAGAATCAAAGAGGCAAAAATGAGTCAATGTATTTCATAGTGAATTGGAAGGCAAGGTGGTATAGAACAAGAAATTGGGGTCAAAATTCCCAGAGTTCCATCTCACTGACACAGGTTATAAAAGCTCTCTGGAGCTCATATGAAAATTGGAATCATGAGGTGGGGCGGGGATCAGTCTGTTGAGCCACTGACTCCTGATTTTTGACTCAGGTCATGATCTCATGGTTCATGAGTTCAAGCCCCTTTGACTCCGGGCTATCAGTGCAGAGCCTGCTTGGGATTCTCTGCCTCCCTCTCTCTCTCTGACCCTCCCCTGCCCGCTTTTCCTCTCTCTCCCTCTAAGTAAACAAATAAAAAATCGGAATTTGAGGATACATCTCTCACTGTGTTGTGGTGAGGCTTTACTGAAATAAAATATTGTAAGCACACACTTGATAACCCCAGTACTTCAGGGGTAGGGTGGAGGAGAAAAAAAAAACCCGTTCTTTGGTATAAGCTCTTTCCAACTCACCAACTACCTTTGGGAGAAGCATTAAAAGGTAGGTCCTCCCCCAACTGCTCTGAGAAGTGGGTGGTAATCCATTTTATCCAGAGAGAAGTGTACTATGGGCAGATGAGTAGGAGACACAGCATCTCACTGTCTCCATACCATGTTGATTAAGGGGCTTTTTGTTCATTTTCCAGTTTCTGTGCAGTAAAGCTAGTTGTTTGAAGCTGTTGGACATTGTTCTGGTTTTACAGATCTTGCCTGGGTTAAGAAAGTTCACTCGAATCAGTTTTAAAAGCAAATCCTTTACTATCTGCTAGCTTTTCCAAGCATCATGAGAGGTAGAACTCAGTCCCCTGCACCCATCATTTCACTATCTTGCTGGATTGAATGTAAAGCCAGAACCATAGCTGGGATCAGAGCTGCCTTAGATTTCTGATTTAGGGATCCTTACGCCATATTGAAGGGGCACCACTAGAATTATGGCCATTTTAACTTCTGGCTTAAGTACCTTGAAACTCTGAAACAAATACCAAAATACTCAAGTCTGCCAAATCAATCAGGAGGCGGTGACTCCCAACCAAAATAAAGCAATCTTTCTGACTTCATTCACATCTGAGTCATGGTGCCAAGTCTCAGGGATTGCAGTCAGAGATCTGCACGGCTTGTCTGCAGCTGAAGGTGTATGATGCAAGTCAGGCTCACATATGCCTCATCTTTCCCTAGAAGACTAGTCTTCTAATACATATCCTTTGATACTTGTATGGTTCAGGGCAGGCTGGGCGCAAATTCAGCAATGGTTAGTTGGGCATTGGGCTGCACTCTACCAGAAGCTCTTGAGGGGCTTACGTGGTTTTGCAAAAGACTCTTTCCTCTCCGTCATTTAAAATTCCATGTGAAAAAGAAAAGTTTGATGTTTTGTGGCCAATGACAGGAGGGGCCCTGAAATACAACAGTTACAGAGTACAGGTTTCCCCCCCACCCCCACAATCCAAAAGTGGTATTCCCATGAAACCTTTTGGTAAGATGAAATGGGGTAAAGTGAAGAAGCAGTTACCATTTCCTAAAGGCAAACATTCTCTTCAAATCTCTGTTGGTGTGCAAAACATCTAGTAATGTGGGTCTTTCGTAAAAGTGAAGGGGCATAAAGCAAACTTTTGGATAGTCGGGGAAACTTGTATCAGCTTCAGGAAGTCTTCTCTGAACATACCATTCCTTCCCCAAAGCTTAAAGAAAGGGGCTCTTCACAGTGCTCTCTTGCTTACTCCCCACCCCACTTTTCTCATTACTTAGTGACCGGCACCCAGTTCAGCCTGCCCACAGGAGGCAGGACTGTTGCTGAGGTCTCTGACTGCACCCTGGTGTGGCTCAGTCTTCCGAGCCGGAGATGTGTGCCAGGTCTGAGGACAGCCCTCCAACAGAACGTACCTGTCTGGGACTTGCGAAGTTCTCTCCACTGCGTGCTCCCCGCCCCCCCCTTCCCTTAATGCCCTCTGGTTTTCGCTAGTGAGAAATAGAAAACGAATTAGGAGTGGAGTGGTTTATTTACATGAAGATAGGCGCCATCTATCGGAACCAGTAGGGATGACAGCCCCCCAACCCCAGCCCCCAAACCTGTGAGGACATGCATCACTAGTCTATAATTTAGGCAATTTTGATTAAAGACCACGGGTATTTCCTGGGGGGAATTAATGACCGGCTGCAAAGAGTGCTTTGGGTCATTAATTCTATATTCTCATTAAATCCTCAGGAAATGACCATCTCATGGTGAGAGCTTCTCTGGAGGAAGCACTGCAGAGATTAGAGAACTGCACACCTGGGAAGAAAGCACCGGCACGAGGTTTTGCTCCCGCCCCTCCCCCACCCACGCATGGGTTCTAAAGGGTGCACTCTGGCTTTGAGTGTCGTCAACAACAGCCTGCATCCGTGCCTGTCTGCGAGTTGAGGGTTTGTGGCCAGCGGCAGGTGCATGGCTGATGGAACGGTCCCAGGAACGGGTTGGAAGGGCTGGAAGGAGAGCTGTCCTCAACTGCACACCAGGCTGGCATGATTAATACCACCCACGCCAAGCTTGACGTCAGTGATTGGACCGGGGGTGGGGATGGATGTTTGTGTCCTAGCCATGCTGCCTTTTCTTCCCTTCAATTTAGTTGACAGGTTAATTTCAGAGCTGAGTGCTGCTCGCTAAGGTCACTGTGGCCAGCTGAGCCACCTCAGCTGGTGACTTTCAGGACACTGGACTCTCACGAAATTTGAGGTGTGTGCCTCTTTAACCCTGGGATGCTTTGAGCTCACTTAGTTTCATCTAATTACTGTGACCTAGTCAAATCAGTTTCTGGCATCTGGATGGGATTGAGATCTGAAAGTGGGCTTTGGGTGCAGCTGAAGACCTAATAGTGTTGTTTCCTCCCTGTCTACAGCTGCTAAAAATGAGTTACTTGACATTACACCGAGTGGAAGATATTCTGGAAATAAACTTTCTTATGGGAAAAGTTGGAGCAAGTCCAGTTTCCCAATTTCTCCCTTGTGAAAAATTAGAACCTGTGCTAATTGTCTTGGGGTAGTAAGGGTTCTGGGACATTTCTGCTGACACTGGCGAGGGTAGTGTATCATTGTGTTCAGGGATCATGCTGTGGAGTTATATTCTCCCAGGAACGAAGACTTATCAAGTCCTTGAGAAAGTGTGCCCTGGTATTCCAAACCATACTTTGCATGATGGCCCCCTTCCTTCAGAGAGAACTTCTATGTTGGATTCAATCTTGAATGTACATCAAGACCCTCTTCCTTAAAATTCACCATCCCCACTCCTCCGCATAGTTATTCATGTTTCTCTTGAATTCACATTGCACCTATATAAATTAGGTACACACTGTACTGCAAATACCTGGGCAAAGCTGTGTCTAGCTCTTTTTATGTATCCCTAAAGCCTCTTGGCATGGTGCCATGCACGTAATCAATGCTCACAGAATGAAAACAAAACAAAACCCATAAAGGATGACCAGTGGGAGCTGTGGACTCCTGGAGCATCCAGAAGTCTCTGATCCATCCACACCAGAGAACAGGATCTGTCCAGTTACTTATAAGCCGCTGGAGTGTTTAAATCCACCGGGACTGGTCTCATGGAAGGTGCTGAGCAGGTGGAGGTAATCCTTTGCAGTTTCACTTTTACAGGTGGTTGAAATCCTCGGATAGTTTCTAAAAACAATGGCTCCTTAGACCTTTTGACTCCTATCTCTAGGCTCCAGAGAAGTAACTGTGTTAACTTGTAGTTTCCAAACCCTGGACACTGTTGTGCAGACTCCCCAGATACCCTCCTCTCTGGGACTAAGAATTAAATCATTTGTGGTTTATCTGATATCTGGGCTCATTGTGACAGTACTACAGGGGCTCTATCACTTAGCACTTGTACCCACACACAATACTAACAAAGCAAGAGAAATCATGTCTCCTGAGTCCAAGTGAGTTTCTTCCAACAGCTGCAAGAAATGCTATTTTCTTCTGCACTGAATGCATGTAGAGCAGCTTTGCAGATTTGATGGTCTTTGTTGGGGATCCAAAGGCCACAGGAGACCATCTCATTTAGCTATCTCTATCAGAGTTATCCAAAATGGTTGTCTGATCCATATAACCAGTGATGTGCTGATAAATGTTTAAAAACTGGCTCACTGGTAGTGGTAGTGGCCATAGCCTTGATTTGTAGTACATGACAATTTTTGTGGTTCAAATACTATAGCCTCCCCACCTCCCTGATCAATTTCAAGCTATGGACTTTATGAATACAGATAAGGGATGCTCAGTAATACATCATTATTTAGTACTTCCAAAATAAAGACACAATAGACAAAAATGACAAGAGTAGAGATAATAGTAAAATGTAGTGAATTAGCAATTGATAGTTCTGGTTAATTATCCCCTTTGTTTTTCATATAATTTAATTGTAAGTTTATGAGTTAATTATTAATGTATCATTCATATGCCATAAAAGTCACCCTTTTAAAGTGTGCAGCTCAGTTTTTAGTATATTCCTGGAGTTCTGCAACCATTATTGCTATCTAATTTTACACCATTTTTATTACCCCAAAAAGAAATTCCATATCCATTAACAGCCACTCTTCATTCCCCTAATCTGAACCCCCAGCGGCCACCAATCTACTTTGTCTCTATGGATTTGCCAATTCTGGACATTTCATATAATGGAATCCTACAATCCATGGCCTTGTGTCTGACTTCTTTCACTTTCTACAACCTTTTCAAGGTCCATCGATGTTGTAGCATATATCAGTTCTTCATTCCTTTTTATGGCTGATTAATATTCCATTGACAGGATGTACCACATTTTATTGATTCATTCTTCAGTTGATGAGTATTTCAGTTGTTTCCGCTTTTTGGCTACTATGAATGTTGCTGAGAACATTCATATGTGTACAAGTTTTTGTTTTTGTGTGAACCTACGTTTTCACTGCTCTTGGGTATATACCTAGGAGTCAAATTGCTGGATCATACGATGAATCTGTACTTTTTTTTTTTTTTAAAGTAATCTCTCCACATGGGCCTCAAACTCATGACCCCGAGATCAAGAGTCACATGTTCTACTGACTAAGCCAGCCAGGCACCTGTGTCTTTAACTTTTTAAGGAATGGTTGAACTGTTTCCCACAGTGGTTACACCATTTTACATTACCAACGCAATGTATGAGAGTTCCAATCTGTCTCCATCTTCTCTGATCCTTGTTACTTTCCATTTTAAATTATTTGATTTTAGTAATGCTATTTAAACAAATTTTTAATGTTCTACTTATTTTCTGAGAGTCAGACAAACAGACAGTGTGAACAGGGGAGGGTGAGAGAGAAGGAGATACAGAATCCGAAGATGGGCTCTGAGCTAGCGGTCAGCACAGAGCCCGACGCAGGGATCGAACCCACGAACCGTGAGATCATGACCTGAGCAGAAGTCGGACGCTTAACTGACTGAGCCACACAGGCGCCCCAATAATTCAATTTTTTAACAACCAGCTTGCAAAATGTTTCACCAGTCTCTGCGCTCATGGGCTCGTGTGAGCCAGTCTTAGCATACGGCTGCACGCAGCCCACCGCCAGAGGCCCTGGCATCCTTCTCTGCAGTTAAGTTCCATTTCTGTTCTGCTGACAAGAGCAATACTCGATAGATTTCTATTTCCTTCTAACATCCTTCCTATCGAAAACCGAAACCTTAAAAGGTCTCAGATTTTCTTCTATTTTGGAATTAAGAAGGTTTTGGATCCTGGAAGATCACAAACTTTTCAACTCCCACCATGCACCCTGGGAAGAACAGAGTGTTTCCCTCCTACATTTGTGTGGAGAAACAAAAATAAAAAACAAAATGTATCTTCCTGACACCCAGATAGATCTTCTGGATGAGCTCTCAAGCAGTTGCTTCAACAGGGCAAACAGCTGTGGTCTGTTTTCAACATAATTTGATGTAATCAGGGTTAATTTTGATGATGCAGTAACTCTGAAGACTGTTTTTTAACTGGATTACTGTTGGGTCAACAATCATGTGGTATTACATTTAGTGGCTGAAACAAAAGCCAGAATTAAAACAGCTTCCCCACAGCCCCTTCTAATGACAGCCCCACTGGGATTAGGAGTTATGAGGCACATTTAACACAATTAACTAAAAAAGGAAAGTAGTTGCAGTCAAATTACATGCAAGCTCCTCCAAGGTCCAGAGTGTTGACTGCGCAAAGAGCTGGAAACTTATTTGTTGCTGTTTTCTTTTCCTAGAGTGATTAGAAATATGTTAGCAGTAATCATTATAACTTAACGTTTTCATAACATTCTAGGAAAAAGCCCTAAGATTTTCTTCCGAAAAAATTTTCCTGAACCAAATGATGATTTTAGCAGTTCCCAGTTCCCTATTTTCCATGCATATTTTCAAAATGATTATTTTAAGCAAGGACTAAATTCAGGGTGCGGCATGCCAGGGTTGAATGAATATGGTACATAAAGCTCTAAACACATTTGGAACCATTTCTGAAGAGCAAAATCCTTTATCTTACTCTCATTGTTTGTGGCCGGCCAACAGCAGGGTCTGAGCTCCTCTAGGCACACACGCGTTTTTATTTAGTCTCTTACAGTTAGCAGTTTGGGCTAGTCTGAAACAGCGAGGGCTCAGGACAAAAGCCATTCTTACACAGTTCTGGAAAGAATCTTCAAAAATAGATGTCTTGGGAAGCTGCCAAATGTACTGGTTCTTCAGAACCTCTCTAATCCAGTTTTGTAGTTCAAAAAAGGTCTGATATTTGTCCAACCCCCTCTCTGTAAATAAGCATCCATTCATTTGTTTTGTTTTTGTGACTTAGGGTAGTAAGAAGCCTGAAAAGCAAATAATCACTTATCCTCCTATGGCATCTTATCGATCAGGAATTTCTCATCTAAATAATTTCCTGATTAACATGTATTCTGAGATAATATAGGGGTGTGACTAAAAGGTAATGGAAGCACAACAACAGAAAGTAATGAGAATTCTTCCCATGAGTCAGATAGTGTAACTAATGTTCTCTTTTAGTTGCAAAAGCAGATACCTGGTTTAAATTTGCTTAAACCCAAATAGTAAATTTATTGGTTAAAAAAAAAAAAAAAGAGGCACATCCCATGGAACCCAAGAAAAAGTTGAATAATCTGGCCCCAGGAAGGTTAGTAACTGAGGACTAAATATAGCAAAAACTAGGCAGCCAGTTTGTGTGTGTCTGTCTCTCACAGGCCATCTGGTCTTTCATCTTGGAGCATGTGCCTTCATTTCTCTCTCTCTGCAGACTGCCTTCTCTGTCTCTTGAGGAACATGGTTGCTCTCCATTTCCTAAGTTATATATTCCTGGTTCAAGCAATCAGTCCAGACTCTCTAGTTGCTCTCAATCCCACTTTTCCAAGAGAAAACACACTGGCCCATTTTGGGTCAGCTGTCCACTCCCCATCCAGTCAGCAAAGGACCCTCCTCTCCCCAGTATGTCTGCTAGCGATCCACTGGTTAGAGGAGGGGTGGGGAGAATTCTCAGAGGAGGAATGGGTTTGATAACTAAACTGACACCTCGCCAAGTATTTATGAGAGGCATGAAAACCAATCTACTTTCTTACAGGACTTATCCAGTACCTATCATTTGAAACTCTGAAAACACTTAAAATGGCATATACTCTTATCCAAATGCAAACTATATATTCAAATACATGTTAGTTAGGTCATTTATGTCCTTGTTATTTAATTCTCAAGAAGGATGTTCTGAGAAGCTACTACCACAAGTTCAGCATAGGGACACCGAGATGAGGAAGACCAGGGTCTTAAGAAGTTCAGGGTGAAAAAAAAAAGTTCAGGGTGTTTCTGGGGAGAGAAATAGGTAGGCAGGGGTCTACAATAGAGTGTGGACAATGTTCTAATAGAGGCATCTTCAAAATATTGCGGGGAACAGAGAGAAATTGTCAACCGGCTGTATAGAAACTGAAACTGTGAGCTCTTAGATTTTGCTTGTTTTGGGTGCCCCACAGAGATAGGCACAGAGTTAGCATTAATTAACATTTGCTGAATTAGTGATGCAAGCAGTAGCTATTTCAATTTGGAGGCAAAAAGCTTGTCAAGATTTGGAGAGCAAGGTAGAGAACACTAAATGAAAATCTGAGCAATTCTGAGTTCATGTGAGACTTGCTTTGAATTTCTCCCATCAGCCAAATATATTCATTCATTATTTACTGAGCGCTTACTGCATGCATGGACATGGGTAGGTGTTGGTTATGTAATGATGGACGTACAGTGAGGTTCTTGAGAAGTCTAGTTACTGTACTCCAGAAGCAATGCCAGGAAAGACGCCCTAGAAACTCACCTTAAGCAACAGCTTCTAAAGATAAATTACTAGTTGAACTCATACTTTTGATTCCTGACTTTTTGTTCTATGTTCAGGCAATGGCCCCAAGACTTGGATTTTTATGCTAAAAGGGCTAGTTTAAAATTTTATGAAGTTTTTCAGATACATAAAGAAGAAAACGCCAGTTTGGGAATTTCTTTTCAAGGAGTACTTCCCTGTTGTCTGATGGACAGATTTCCTTTTTTTTTTTTTTTTTTTTTTTTTTTTGGCTACCTCAATGACCATTCATTCAGGAGTTTTTAATGAGTACCCACTAAGTGCTGGATAGTCTCCAAGGCACTGCAGATACAAAGATGGCTGCGCTTTCTCTCCTCTGTGTTCTGGAGCCCTGCTGCCAGTAGAGAAGACAAATGGTAGTGTAAGCCGGCCAGTATTTGCATACGGGTGCTCAGGGAGCATATGGAAAGGAGTGAGTCTGGAAGCCATTGTCCAACCATTGGTATCTTGAAGTACAAGGCACATAAACATAGGAAGATGTAGCAATCCTAGCTGCATTTTAGAGTGTCACCCCTCCTGAAATAAAGCCTCCTAGCCTCAGTGTGATTAGAGTTGTAATATTTTGATTCTGGGTGACTAAGAGGTGACAGGTGTGTAGCCTGGGAAAGCCACCCAAGCCCATCCACAGGCATGTGGAGACAAGCAGTGCTGTGTCAGAAAGCAGGGTACACTCCAACTCGACGGGCAGGACGGCAATCCACTGAGGGCTGCTAACCCAGTGGAAAAAAGTTAATCAAGAGCTAAATGACAGTCAAGCACCAAAACACAGAAGTTTCCAGTTTCCACACATGGTAATTTTGTGGTTGCTGATCAATGAATAGCCCACTCCTAAGTTTTCTGAGACACACCAACCATACAGAAGAGCCTTCCAGAACAAGTTAGTAAAGCAGATATTTGTTTCAATAAAACTGACATATCTTGTTGAGTGGGGTATAGGCTGGAAAAAAGAAGTGGGAGAATCTGGATGTTGATATATTACTGGGCATTGGAGGAATCAGAGTGGGAGAGATACAGATGCATAGGGGAAAAAACACGGGTGAGGCAGTGGACAGAAAGGGAGGAAAAGAGATCTAGGTCAAAAGGTGTGGTAGGCTCCACGGCGCATAGATTTAAGAGTAACACCACTCTGTGGGCTGGTTTCCCTCCTTGACACAGAGGCATAAAAACCAGCCCAAAGGTGCAGGCAGAACAACAAAAAATAGTATGTTCTTCAATGAGCAGATTTGTGTAATTACTGCCTTTTACTGTAAAAATATTAAAACCTCACTGAAGCTTTCTCACAGTGGGAATTAAACCACCTACATTAGGATCACTCAGGGTGAATGTTTAACACACGCCAACTGTGGGCTGTTCCGTCTACTGAATCAGACTTTCTGTAGTAGGGCCAAGGTAATGTGAATTTTTAAAAATAATTTTTTTTAGTTTATTTATTCATTTGGGGGGGAGGAAGTGCACATGTGTGCACGCAGAGGATAGGGGGAGAGAGGGGGAGAGAGAGAATCTTAAGCAAGCTCCACACTCACAGAGCACAGCCCAACACGGGGCTCAATCTCACTAACTGTGAGATCAAGGCCTGAGCCCAAATCAAGAGTTGGATGCTTACCCCAATGAGCCACCCAGGCACCCTCTGAATTTTGTAATAAGCTCCTCAGGTGATTCTTCTTCACAATAAACTTTAGCAAAGACCATACGCAATTGGAGTCCCTGAGGCAAGAAGCACGGCCCACTTATCTCTGTATGGGCAGAGCCCAGCACGGACCTGGCACACTGAGTGCTCAGTAAGGTTACTGAATTGAATACACCAAAGAGGTTTTTTAAAAGAAAAAGTCACTCAATTCCACTGCCTTGAAATACCTGATTTCGTTTTTTTCCCGTATGTTTCTAGTCCATTTTACACTACTGGTAACTGTAAGCTACTATTTAACATTTTTCAACACATTTCCTCTTATACTTTTTAATGGCTATAAAATATTTCATTCAACATGCAATAGGTATCTTAGTTGATACAGATTTGAGTTTTGAAAATGTTTCCCTCCGGATATATTTGTGCAGTACTTTTCACACAGTTTTGTTTCTCACAACATTTTGTCAGATAAGGACTACCCTCATTCTGCAGATACCTAGCCAAACCCACAGATAAAATCACCTGCTCAAGCTTCTGCAGCTCAAAAGTAGAGCGTCAAGACTTAAATCAGAGAGGCGCCTGGGTGACTCGGTCGGTTAAGTGTCCAACTCTTGATTTCAGCTCAGGCCATGATCTCATGGGGAGAATGAGCCCCGAGTTGGTCTCCAGGCTCTGCAGTGACTGTGCAGCCTGCTTGAAATTCTCTCCCTCTGCCCCTCCCCAGCTTGTGTGCATGCACACACACGTGAGCGTATGCACACACACACACTCACCAGAAAAAGAAAGAAAAAAAAATCTTTTCTCTCTTTGTCTAATACTTTTCCCAGGACACTAAACATCCACCACATTTTCTGGCAGGAACATGACCCAACAGTTTCCTGATGTGAAAACCTTTAGTACAGAATGCAGAAGATGGAAAGCATACTTAAAGAGATCACTGGCCAGCTTTATTCTAACTGTACAGGAATGAGTTCCTGCCTTTTGGGACACTGCGAAGTTTATGTGTATTGGTGGAAATCTACAGTGAAAAAATTTAATGTTCTACAACAAATGTATGTGACCCAAATCCATTTTTGCAATCCCCAAAGGAAGGGGGCTGGGACTGCCCTGCACATTTTGAAACTGTAAGCTTCCTCAGCAGTTACTGCGTATACAGGCAACTACTAGAGGCTGCCAGCCAGCTGGAAAGGCGGCGCTGGAGACCTGTAAGCTCTTGTAATATCAAAGCTGGTATGACAGCATGTTTGGGTAGCAGCTGAGTGGACAGTGGAGGGAAGCATTCTCTACCAAGAGAAAGGCCTGAGGAATAAGCTAGTGGGGCAGGGCAGATTATCCGTCAGAGCAGCCCCGGAGATTCTATCCTAGAGAAGGGAAGGCTGGGGAGAAGAAATGGTGCTGTTGTGTTTCTTACTACATTTGCTACAGAGAGGCAGGCTTTGGTATATGTTATCAGGTCACAGTTCTCCAAGGACAGAAAAAGTTCTCTCTTAGGTAAAGAGCTCCTATTCACTGAAGGGACAGGGAGTGGGTACACTACCAGGAGCTAGGAAAATACAAGAGAAGGCAGTTTATACATCACAGACAGGGTAAGAAATATGATCTTTAAGAGATTTTTCAAATCCAGGATCCTAGGAAAAGAGCAAAGCAGTTACTGTTGAATGAATGTGGAGAGAAGATGTCAAAGAGTCACAGCTGCCAATGGCCCAGGTTTTGCAAAATACAGTTCTGGCTGTGCATACGTGTATTTGTAGTATGAAAAAGCCCGTGCTGCATGGGCCTGCCACATTTCTGTTCTCAGAGGATCATCTTGACACACCAAAGGTTAATCACTTTGGGAGAGAATAGTAATAATCTCCACCAAAGTTCCTGCATCTATCTTTCCACGTATATTCTATGATGATCCTAAGAGGAAGGTAAGTAAGGCAAATAGGAGTATAAACTCATAAAAAAAAAAAAACACAAAAAAAAACCACCAAGCTTAAGTACACGCTGGGTCCAGGGCCCTTTATTCCACTTTCAGTGCTTCTCTCTACCAGAATGCATCCGAACTCGACTGTCATTTCCCTCACACTCTGAAGTCTCTTCCCCCTGTGTAAAACAAGGAAATCAGAGGCCAAAGTGTATGTTTTGCAATATGTCCACTAAACTCTGGGGCTCAGGATACAAAATTCTTTGGTTACCATAAGCTCTGTGCTTTCAGTTTTTCTGGAGGCTAAGAGCGGTGAACTTTATTTGCAGTCTTATTCTCCCTCGATATTAGGAATGCCTAATAACCAATCTTCATAACAAACTGATATTTAATTTTTAATTTTTAATGTTTTATTTTATTTTTGAGACACAGAGAGAGAGAGAGAGAGAGAGAGAGAGAGAGAGAGAGAGAGAGAGTCTCCACGCAGGAGAGGGGCAGAAAGAGAGGGAGCCACAGAATCCAAAGCAGGCTCCAAGCTTCGAGCTGTCAGCACAGAGCCTGATACAGGGCTTGAATCCACGAACTGTGAGATCATGACCTGAGCAGAATTCAGATGCTTAACCAACTGAGCCACCCAGGAACCCCAAAACGAATCTTTTATTAAACCAAATGAATTTGAGGTCCATAATACATTGTGAATGCACTAAAAATTTTTGTAAACTGTAAAGCAATGTTCAATTTGATAGCCATATTACTAAGAACAATTACGAACAGTAAAGATGTAGCAGAAAGTTACTGAAGAGTCGTGAACTATGTTAATTCAACAGCTGCCTGAATGACAGCTCAAGAACCAGCTAAACTCCTGACTTCTTTACAAAGTTCCCCTGGAAAATCCCAAACAGGGTGCTAATACTGGCTGTAAATTCACTGGACTCCAAACCAAACTGGAGCTAACTAGAGTACCCAAGAGCTAACTGGAACCTCAGCTGATCAGAGGAGCAATTCGGGGCTCTCGTAATGGCAGCATGTCTAGGTTTCTGAAGGTGTGTTGGTCATGATCTAATAAGATCTGTCTTGTGGAAGTCCTGTTAATCATTTTCATGTCAGGTGATTAAGGTTATTTTTTGTCCTGAATGCCTTTTATTTTAATTTGGACCACATACTGGGAAGAAAGTACAGTCAGATATTACGCCCACCTGTTTTCTTTTTATTATACATACTTTAGATTGCAGACTGAATACAAATATTGATCAGAAGCCAAGAAGCCCCACGCATTTCTTATCAATTCAATCCAGGCCAATTTGTCTTTCAACTCTGCATTTTTATGTTCTTGCCTCACCACTTACTAAAATAAATATATGAATAAATAGCAATCCAATCCAAATAAGCATCTTTCATCTATAATTATCTGAAACAAGAGATTTAAAAAATAGTAGAGTTAATCCATCTCACCAATGGCATCCTCATTGCCTGTTCAGTCATGCTTAAATGTCTAGATTCAATTTATGGAGAGTATGAATGTACAACATTGTAGAGGGACGCTTCTGACAGATAACTGTCAGAGAAGGACACAGGTCAAACAGTCCCTTTGCTGTTCTATGAAAGTTAGTCTCTGAGCTGGGTTAGAGGGTGGGAGAGTCATGTCTAGATCTGGAATGGATCACTCACACAAGTAAGTTCTTGTGAGACCCCCCCCCAAAAAATTCTAACAGTGAATGAATGAATAGGTAAAAATCACAACCTCCCAAGGCCAGAGTGCAGCCAGATGGAAAATAACTATTTTTCCCCACCTAATTCAAGATCTGAAATGAGAATGGAAATTAATGATGGAAAAACTATTTCTAAGTTTTAAAATAAATATACACACTCTTTCTTGGGTGGCTGGGGTTGCTATTTTGAGGTGATGTTTGGAAATCTTGGGAAAACAATCTGATTTTTCCCTCACTGGAAACTGGTTACTCGAGCAAAGGTTAACACCCTCAAATCACCTTTTAACTCACAATTTAAGCCCTATAAGACCATTACTATAGAGTGGGCAGTCATTCATTCTACAGTGCTGTTTATCTGCAGAATTTGGATAGTCATATAGCAGCTGACAAGTGGACATTTTAAAGTTTTCCCTGTAGATGTTGTCCACCCTGCTAGCAAGTTTAGTTTTAGCATTTTCACGATCTTTGTCTGACACCAGGATTGTTGGTGCTCAATTATCGGTAACATAAAAGCACCAAGTCAAAGATGTCAATTTTGAGGCTTGTTATGAGTGGCAAGTGTTTGGCTTCAACTGGATACTCACTGTGTGATCAACTGTAGAGGAAAAGAATGAGTAGGAATGACAGTTGGGAAACACTGCTGAAGCTCATCAAAAAGGCAAGAACCTCTGTTTGAGGGGGACCTTCCCCTACCTCACGCACACACACAATGAACACACTGAAGTCTACTGCAGAACGTTCAGGGATTCAACTTCACTTACATTTTTGGAGACCTGATATGTGCTGAAATCAAGTGTAGAGGTTAGACTCTAAATCCATCATTATTAGTAACTATCTCCAGCACAGATTCTTAAAAGATTAAGAGATAGAAAAGGAATCCTTAGCGTTGATCTATTTCGAAATGACGGTTCTGCAGGTGAAACAACTGGAGGGCACAAAGATATCGTCCTTGACTAACACGCGCCAGCTACACCAATGGTGGCTCTAGGATTCGCGCCTGGGGTTTCTCTGACTCACCGTTCTATCACTTTTCTTTTTGATGCTCCCCCATCACATCAACATTATAATTCTATCTGGTTCCTAAAAAATTACTGGAGACATGATTCCCGAGAGCCTCGGAAAATATTAGTGCCTTGAGGTTGGGGGCCTGTGTCTCTGATTCTCACTTTCCAAAATTAATACAGTATCAAGACTTGAATGTCAAATAAATACTGACTGATGTTGCAAATGTTTTAACATGGTTTCTGCATTTATCTTCCAGGTGTAAGGTTAAAAATCACCTTTTCAGAGATGCCTTCTCCAGCAAGGTTATCGATGCTTGCCCTGTTCTTTATAAAATTTTATAGCATATGTCATAGTTCAAAATACATTTATTTCCTTACTGATTGTGTATCTTGTCTAACAGACTGTAAATTCCATGAAGGCGTGGATCATTTCTGTTTTGTTCACTATCATTTATTTAGCACCTAGGTCCATTCTTGGCATACTGTTAACATTTGTTAAACAAACAAATGAATTTATCTCTCTAGCCCATGATTGAGGCAAGCCTTATGAAAGCTCTAATTATCTCTTTTGTCTTGCCCTACTTGGTGTCTGAGCCCAGGGGATTAAAGTTCTAGGGAAGTAGATTTTAGCTCAGCAAAAGCTACCAATGAGACAAATTCAGAAATGGAATGAGCTGTTTTGAGGGATACTGAGTTCTTTGCCAAGAACTTCTTTGCCAAGAAGTACATGCCCAGGTATATAGAGTCTCTGCATCAGGCTAAAGTTTGGTCATGAGAACATCTTAGCAACTCCTGTGATTTCCAACTCCAAGGTTTGGCAGTTCTTTTCAGTCACTTGCTTTGGCTTGGGGTAAAATAAAGTCCACATACAAACTCATCAGGAAATAATCTCAGATAAGTTATCTAATGAGACACAGAAAATTGATTATTTAGGCATGCATGTCATTTACTGCTATTTGATACATACAAATTCTACTGAGCACACAATTTGGCTCAAAGAAGACTAAAGTATTAAAAAAAGTTATGTAGTATTTCAGTTTTAAGCATGTGCGCGTGCACGCGCACACACACACACACACTTCCATGCAATTGTTGTATCAACCCTGAGGAAAGTGATGCATGCACTCATACACAGTAAGTTGCTTGTCCAAATCATACATGTCAAGTGCTATAGTTGTCAGGTCTCAAATTCCCAAATCAGCAATCCTCTCAGAAACTCTAATAGCCAATGTTCCTTTCTGAGTCCAGAATTACATGTCCTTCAGGTTTAGCTATATTTGCATGCTCATTTCGCCTTTGAAATACGTTCTTCCACTTTTCACTGTGGAAAGGTCAAATGGATTTTAAAAACATAACTGTATTTTTCTTTCAGAGGTATCAAAAATCTATTTTATTATTAGAGAAGTTATAAACATCTACTATAAACTAATTATAGCACAACAATCATTAGTTTAAATAATTAATACATCTCATTTGCTATTTTTAAAATTAAAGATCAACAGTTATTAAATGTGACTTTTTTCACCCAGGCTGAGAAAAGATTTCAATTCAGAACCGTAGCTTAATCTAACTCAAATAAGACCCCAAACGGAATATTTTCTTCTGTAATGTTTAGTAAAATGATGAGAATAAGATGGGCATTTATCATAAGTTAAATGGAAAGGAATTAAAGATCCAACATTTTAGTTTTAGCTCCTCATTGTTTCTCAGAGGTCACAAAAAGCAGTGCTCTAATGGTTAAAGACAAAGTAAAACACATGTTCTCATCCTGTCTTAAGAGTCTGAAAGACCTCTGAGACCACAGTTCAGTTTCCTCATTTCTTCTTAATTGACATAATAGATTTCGAGTTTCTACCTGCTACAAGTATCTCTTTTTGAGAGAGTTCATCTTTCCATGAATTGCTCTCAGCTTTCTAAGAAAATCATGATCACTTCTGTTTTTCATAGGTTATATCTTAGGGCATGACAATTACCTATTGAAATTTTTTGCATTTCAAACATGCATTCTCCTGTTTGCATATTCACGCGCAGTACCTTTGGTTGGGCACAGGGTCATTTTCCTTAACTGGTCTTCCAGCTATAAAACACACGAATGAGTAAATCTTGGAAAAGGGATAACATCTTTGATATTGTCAATTCCCAAGATGCACTGCAGATAGCGTTCAAATCCCATCCCAAAACCTCCATGTGGTACAGATCCAAATCGACGGAGGTCCAGATACCTGATTTTGAAAAACAGAATCATCACCTATAGATGCTATATTGTATCAGATGTCATGACAGAACTTTACACTTCAAAATATTTTACAATCATTTGTTATCATCTACATCATTTTTTAAAAATGCTTATTTATTTTGAGAGAGAAAGAGAGCAGGCGGGGGGCTGGGGGGGGGGGAGAGAAGCCCAAGCAGGTTCTGTGCTGTGAAAGCAGAGGCCAACATGAGACTTGATCCCACAAACTGTTAGATCCTGATCTTAGCTGAAATCAAGAGTCTGCCACTCAAAGAACTGGGCCACCCAGGCACCCTGATCTACATCATTGTAGTAAACAAATCTTTTCCCTCCAAAGACAGGTGAAGGACAAGTTATAATGAGATGTCCAAGATAACTCAAATAGCAACATTCCTGTCATGCATTCATAGGCTTTGGTCACTTGATCCTTTTTAAGTTACGTACTTATATGAAGAAAACTTACTTCATGAGGCTACAGAAACTGTTCTAATAACTTTACTAATTTTCTTGAAAACATATTCTTCTGTTTCTAGTATGTTAATTTTTTTTCTTACTAAGATCATGTTGTTTGGGGCTCGTGGGTGGCTCAGTTGGTTGAGCATCCGACTTCGGGTCAGGTCTTGATCTCACTGCTTGTGGGTTCGAGCCCCGCGTCGGGCTCTGTGCTGACGGCTCAGAGCCTGAAGCCTGCCTCAGATTCTGTGACTTTCTCTCTCTCTGCCCCTCCCTCACTCATACTCTCTTTCTCAAAAATGAATATTAGAAAAAATTAAAAAAATAAATAAAATCATGTTGTTCAATACAGAGAGTGCAGAGTTTTGCCTGATATGTTTGTTATAGAAAGATATCCCTCTGTATTAGACTGTAAGCTCTATCAAGCACAGGAGCTGTGCCTTATTCAACCATTTTATGTCCACTGTCTGCTCTGGAGTAGATGCTTACTCCATAAAGATTTATTGTTTGAAGGCACAAACATATACTCTTGAATGCTACAGTGAAATTTCTAGTCCTGTGCTTCAAACCTAGTATAAGATGTCCAGATTCATTTTTCTGGAAGGCTTAGACAGCCTCTATAATCTATCCATACTAATTGTATTCCCATGTAAGATGGGGCTAGAAAATGGTACAGCCATGATTCAAACTCAAATTTCAATACACCAGCTTGTCATAAATTTATTTTAAGAAAAGAAGCGAAGGAGGAAAACTTTATAGGTATTTTTATTATGTCATTTGGTGGGGGATTTCTTTATAGCTTCTTGCATAATCTGTAAAATCACTTCCAGAATAAAACTTAAGTGCCATAGCCGGTAGTCATCTGGATCCTCAGGCACAAAGACTATTACCTATTTACCCACTATCAGTAATAATGACCACATGTATTGGTATTTTAGGCAATTAAGAGTGAAAATGGGTCTTTCTAAAATAAAAGATGAATTGCAACTGGGTGAGTTACCACCAAGTGAGGGATCAATGAACAGGAGTACCTAGTATAAAACTTCAGACTAGTAAGAACTATCAGGAATAATGGGAAAAGCAGAGTCTTGAGTAAATGAAATGTTTGGCAGCTGAATTAACTTTAAATTCCAAGGCATGGGGGCAGGGTATACTTTGATTTACTGAGAAAATAAGATGAAAAGCCTATCAAACCACCTGCCACAAACACCTGCAGGATCTGGGCTGGCTGCTAAGAGTCCAGCCATAGCATTAGCTGGCTCTAAATTTCTCACACGTTGATGTCAAAAGAGGCATAAATGGTTGGAAACTGAACTCAGGCAGATGGACTCAGTCTGTAGCGTTTTTCTTGCCCTGGCTTTGATATACAGAAAAACCCACTTCTAAAAAACAAGTTTTCAAAAAAATATATACTTGTTAGATTGTTGTTAAATTCATTCTAGGGTTGCCAGGTTAAAGAAGAGATGGCACAAAAAGTCGTGGAACTAGTCAAGGTGTTATTTGCACATGGCAAGTAGAAACAGGAAGTGAGTAAAATCTTTAGACCCCTGGGACTGTTACTCACAATGTGATCACAGACTTGACGATTTCTACAATCCTCTCAAATACTGTGATTACCAGGTAAAAGGAAGCAGATTTGAATAACAGATACTTATACATTTAGAGATTTTAAGAGTTTGAAAACTTTAGCTGGGACAAGAATAGTCCTGACATGATTAATAAGACCAGTAAGGTCTAAGCTTATTTAACCAACAATTAACATGTATGTTTAGCTAGTTTTTACATACTATGAAGATTATCTGATAGACAGACAAAAAGAGGCAAAATGCACAAGCTTGCTCAATCAGGCTCATCTACCTAATAGCAAGAATAAGAACAAGGGAAGGAAAGGGGAAAGGAAACTAGCTTTTACTGAGGTTCTATCCTAGGTAGATACTTACCTGTGTTATTTCATTTCTTCCTCACAATAATCCTGTTAAATTGATATTTTCATTCCCTTTCAGAGCCAAGAAAACCAAGACTCAGAGAGATTAAATATGCCTAAGGTCACTACTGGTAAATAATAAGGCATTTAAGGGCCATGACCTGAACATCATTTTAGGCTTCTGCATTTCTGCAATCTAGGTATTTCAGAAGTCAAGTGTATAATTTGACCCTTCCTTCTCTTAAGGACAGCAGAAGAATTAATAATATTGTTGGTATTATTACACCAGGATTCTGAAGGAAAGCTACTATAAAAATATAAGTACATAATTTATATGTATTCAAAAGTACTTGCAGGAAGGGTCTGTAGAAAGAAAACCAGAACAATTCTGGAGAAGTAAATGTATGAATGCAGACAAGTGCTCTTTCCTATGAAGCACAGGTTTCTACAGACTTTAGGGATCACTTAGCTCAAACCCTAATTTCACACATGGGGAAACTGAGGCATAATGGTTAGGAAAAAAGCCCCAGCTCTATGTTCCTAACTGTGTGCTCTTGGTTAAGTTAGTTAATATCTCTAGGCCTTAGGTCTGGAGGGGTAATAAAAAAGGAGATAAGAAGAGTAACCAACTCACAGGGTGTTATAATAATTACATAAGAAAATATACATTGAAATGTTAACAGTTATCCAGCACACAATAATAAATAAATGGCAGCCACTATCATTACTATTTTTCCAGGACTCAAAGGGAATAAATACACTTCTGAGAACCTATCTATTCATTTTTCTTAACAGACTTTCACAGTGCCTTGGGAATATGCATAAAACCTATGTAACAATCAGACCAAACAGCTAAAATAAGAATGATTAAGGGTCACATTCTTACCATTGGTAGGCTTCTGTTAGTCCTGATCTGTAAGAGGAAAATAACAAAATTCTTTCAGAGAATGGCAAACGATAAAGATACTAAGCACTCAACATTTATTCCGGGTTGTATGCAAAGTGCTCTCAAAGAACATGCACTATAGTTGAGAAGCTGAATCTTTAATATGGGAAGAAAGCTAAGGTATCCAATAGTCTAAGGTATCATCACATGAGTGGCAGAGATGATAAATGCTACAGAAATAGTCCAGAGCCCAGAGAAGGGGTTCATTTCAGATGAGCTCTCTGTCCTATGACATAAGAAAAGCACCATAATTATGGGTACTGGGAGGCACACAGAAGGAACACAAAGACACACCTTTCATTCTGTAACATAGCTGAAAATTGCTTTTTGACCAATATGAAAAATGTTAATCAAGTTTTAAGCTCTTAGTTCTCATGAAAATTAATTTCAGCCCTTTAATGCCTGGCTAGCTCAGTCGGTGGATGTGCAACTCTTGACTTTGGTGGTGTTAAGTTTGAGCCCCATACTTGGTGTACAGATTACTTAAATTAAAATCTTAAAGTGTTTGGGATCACAGTCTCCTAAAAAAAATGTGTTTGGGATCACAGTGCATCTGAAGTGATACAAACTATGAAAAAAAAAAAACATATACAGAAAACACGAAGAGAAGTCACAGATATATCCCTGAGATAGGGAAGCACATATAACCATTTCATTAGGAAAGATAAATTTGGATATAATCAGATATTAGGTAAACATGTAATGTTATGAGGAAAGGTTTCCTGAAGGAAGGAAGCAAGCAAAGAAAACAGGCCAATTAATCTTTCAACAGATGAGGTTTCTTGCCATGTGTGATTTTTATTGTGCTTAAAAAAAACTCAGAGAATCTTAAAATTCTTTCCATCTAAGGAGTTTGACCTTTACTTCAATTTCACAATTTTCCCAGGACTTTCTAACATTATAGTAGTAAGGAATTAGGCATCTAACTCACAAAAAAGAAGCCTCCCAGAACATATTTATTCCCTTTCTTCTGGACCCTAACCAAACAGAGCAGTTCAAATGAGCGGGATTACAAAACCAAGTTACCCAACCGATTTATAAGTTGGGGTCTTGGAAAAAATAACAACTTTTTAAGCATTTCTCCATTAGGAAAAGAAGAACTTACAAATGGCTAATTTTACAGGATATTTTCAAACGATTATGGCTTTTCCAGTTTACTGTGAAACCCAGTATTATCTGGAGAGTAGGAGAGTAGGCTTAAGCTTTCAACATGGGAAAAACTTCATTTACTTATTTTTTAAAGTCTGGCATAGCAAAAGTAGAAACCATGGAAAACAGAAGTTTATAACCTTGGTTAGTTTAGGAAGTCATTGTGGTTTGTTGGCAGACCACGTATACATAGGAGTGGTAGTTCAATTAGAAACACAATTCTCTACTTCTCATCTCCAAAACATTTTCTGTATTTTATGGATTCATTTCCAGGTCTCTAACAGCAAGTTAAGATACGTTATTCAAATAGCTTAATAAAGACCCTTACATAGCAGAAAACCCGAGGAAGGGAAAACTGCTTATTCTAAATGTTAGTTCAGTGGGTATTTTGGGTATCTTTTTTTCTCCAGCTTTATCCTTTCCCTGGTTCAGAGTCTGTCTTTATGTCCCTAGAGGAGTCTTTGTTTATGTCCCCAATCATTAATTTAGAGTAAACAAAAAAGTACACAGAGAAGAGAAAAAAATGAAGGACAAGCTTTAAGGTTGGCTTCTATCATTAACTTTTAAAAAAGCAATTTCTGGGGTGCCTGGGTGGCTCAGCTGGTTAAGTGTCCGACTCTTGATTTCAGCTCTGTTCACAAACAAACAATTCATGGGATGGAGCCCTGTGTCAGGCTCTGCACTGACAGTGTGGAGGCTGCTTGGGATTCTTTCTCCCTCTCTCAAAATAAATCAATGAACATGAAAAAAAATTTTAAAGGAATTTCCATAGGGAGCGATACATACAAATTAGTGGGCAAATATCACTGTGCCTTGTTTCACATAACAGTTCCAATCTTTAAGAAAGGGAAGCTCAGAGAGGCCACATAACAAATTGCTCAAGGCCACAGAGAATCTGAAATCCAGGTCAGTCAGGTGCTGAGGCTCATTCACTGTTGCTCTCTGTCACTTTGCCAACACAGCCTTCGAGTGTCTCAACCTCAATTTCTGAATTTTGTTTCTTTTAGGTGTGATCATTACCTGGCCAGTCGCTGCTCTAAGAAATGGTACCGTTCCTCTCGGAGGCTTCCTCCAAAGAGCTCTCCAACTCCAGGAACCAGAAGATCAACAGCAGCAACCTAAAACGGAAAAAACTATAACCAATCTCACATCTTCAGAGTATTCCAACAATTGTCAGCTTCTCAAGCAGGTGGAACTTTTAACATCTTGACAACTATTTAACTGCTTACCAGAATATTATTTATGTTATCCATCCATGCTGTTTCAAAATCAAATTTTTAATATAATCTTTAGAAAAAGTGACACACAAATTGCAGAGTTACCTCTCCTTTCTTGCACCATGTACGCAATGTACTTAACAGAAATGTTTTCTTCACAAATGTGGTATGTTTATTATAAAAAACGTGGCAAGTATTAAAATTTGAGACATTAAAAACCACCTATTTCCCTGCAGAATTGCATTTTTGTTTTTGGATGCTGTATTCTTTATTTTTAAAATTAGGCCAGGGATAATCCCACTTTACTGGCGAGGGGTAGATTGAGCCCTGTGTAGGGCTCTGTGCTGACCATGTGAAGCCTGCCTGGGATTCTGTCTCTCTGTCTCCCCCCTCCCCTAGTCTCTGTCTCTGTCTCTCAAAATAAATAAAATAAACTTAATAAAGAAGTTATTAGTTTTATTTAACTGCTTTTCTTCTGTTGAACACTTTGGTGTTTCTTGTTCCTCTTTAATAATTTGACAATGAAGATCTTTTTCTTTAATTTGTACTATTTTTTGTAGGACTTGTAAAATATGTTATTTTAAAAAAATGTTTATTTTGAGAGAGAGCGAGCAGGGGAGGGACAGAGAGAGGGAGAGACAGAATCTCAAGCAAGTTCCATGCTGTCAGCACAGAGCCTGATGTGGGGTTTGCTCTCATGAACCGTGAGATCATGACCTGAGCTGAAATCAAGAGGTGGACGCTCAACCAACTGACCCACGCAGACACCCCAAAACTTTTCTGATAATTAATCAAAGAAGTAAAAACTGAAAGAATGAGATAGCATTTTAGAGTTATCAAAATGTGAAGGCAAAAAAACAACATAAACAGCACGGATTATAAGATACATGAGCCAGTACTTTCCCACGACTGACAAAACCTTTCTGTCGAGCAACTCAGGAGAAGATAATCAAAAACCTTAAACATCCATATGCTATGGCCTGGCAATGGCAGTTCCAGGAAGGAGTATTTTTTTTTCTTTTTTTAAACATTTATTTATTTTTGAGAGAGAGAGAGAGAGAGAGAGAGAGGGAGAACGAACGAACACGCAGGAGAGGGGCAAACAGAGAGAGAGAGACATAGAATCTAAAGCAGGCTCCAGGCTCTGAGCTGTCAGCACAGAGCCTGACATGGGGCTGAAACTCACAAACCATGAAATCATGACCTGAGCTGAAGTCGGATGCTTAACCAACTGAGCCACCCAGGCGCACCAGAATGAGTCTTAACAAAATAACCAGGGATGCAAAAACAAGCAAACAAACAAACCAAACAACTAGGGGGAAAAAAATGAACAGAAAAGATTACTGCATAGGGTGCTTGTTGCAATATTACTTAAATAACAAAAATTCAAGCATATGTCAACAGGAGATGATGATTAGGTAAATCTTAGACACAGGAAAAAGACTGGCATCTACAATCATGAGATGTTAATTATGTTGCCACTGTGATTTCTTCTTTTCTCTGCCTGGTATTTTATTTTCTATAATGAGGATATGTTACACTTTTGTAGTAAGAAAATACCAAAAAACTTTTAATAGGAGAAAATGGTGGCTTCATATTTTAATTTGTATTTCTTTAATTACTAGTAATATTTAATTTTTGAGAATGTTTATTTGCTATCCATATTATTTTGTGATTTGGTAATTCTTTTTCTGGGGGGCAGGTAGACATTAAGACCAAGAATCTGAAGGCACAAAACTACAAAAGTATGCAACAAATGAAAAGTCAGAAATTCATAAAACACATTTTAATTTTCAATTATTATTTTTAAAGTAAACTCTACACCCAATTGGGGCTTGAACTCACAACCCCAAGGTCAAGAGTCACACACTCTAGCCAGCCAGGCGCCGTCACATTTTAATCTTTAAATGTCACATCATATTATAAACTCTTTTCTTAAACTCTACCTCACTGTACTATTAAGCCATCACTCTGTTCTGATTTTAGAACTTCTTTTTTTTTTTTTTTAAGTAGGCTTCACATCCAGCATGGAGCCCAACTCAGGGCTTAAACCCATGACCCTGAGATCAAGACCTGAGCTGAGATCAAGAATCAGATGCTTAACTAGCTGAGCCACCCATGTGCCCCTTATTTCAGAACTCTTGAGTGAGATATCCTTTATAAATAATTGAGATTAATAAAGAATGTAATAATTCAAGAATGTGCCCCAAATAATGTATGTCTCATCCTCATTAGTATCGTTAGAAGAGAAAAACATCAGGTATAGTTTTCTTCGCTTGACTGAATGAGAATGAGAACAGAAATTCACTAAGGCTTCTACTTTTACTAACCTTCCTAACACTGAATAAACTAGTAGGAAGATGGATTTTGTCACGTTACCACTGCTTACTGACCACACTTTAGTAATTCTTCTGTGAACTTGGGAGGAAAATGACGACCATGCAGGTAATTCAGAATGTGAATTTGGTGACTCAGACACGATGACAGGTAATGAAACACACAACTTTGGACAGGTGGACAACACAGCCTTAGAGTAAATTCTCATGGGCTATGTAGTTAATAGAGCTGGACGCCAACCAGGACCCTGCCGTTGCCCTTCCTGTTCTCAGAGAAAGGAGAGATTTCGAGGGAGTTTTTATGGCCACCGCAAGACTGGCATCTTTATTTCGGAGTATCTTGCTTAACATGGCTAAAATATGCTAGAAGCTGAGAGACACGTGTTCAAAAATTGTTAACTTTATTTTTTTCAGGTGTATTTATTTGAGAGAAAGAGAGAGAGAACAAGGGCGGGGCAGTTATAGAGGAAGAGTGAGAGGGAATCTCAAGCAGGTTTTGTGCTGTCAGCCCGGAGCCCGATGCAAGGCTTGAACCCATGAACCATGAGATCATGACCTGGGCCAAAGCTGACTCGTATGCTTAACCGATTGGGCCATCTAGGCGTCTCCCAAATTTGTTAACTTTAATACAGAGTTTTAAATTTAGACTTATAGGTGATCAAGATTAGAAAAGAAGGGACAACTTAGTGACTCTCTGACCTTTGTTTTAAAATATTAAAAGACTAAGAACCACTACCCTGAAATATAGCATTCCATCTTTGGGTAGTTCTGACTACTAAGAAGGTGCAAGTATAGCTAAACTCTATCATTTCCAAGGGTTTTATTTTTTATTTTTAAGTTTATTTATTTTGAGACAGGGCATGAGTGTGTGCATGTGTGAGTGGGGGAGGAGCAGAGAAAGAGGGAAGAGAGAATCCCAAGCAGGCTCTGTGCTGTCAGCAAGGAGCCCAATGTGGGGCTCGATCCCATGAACTGTGAGATCATGACCTGAGCCAAAATCAACACTCAGAAGCTCAATCAACTGAACCACCCAGGTATCTCCCCAAGGCTTTTTTTTTTTAATGTTTTATTTAGTTTTGATACAGACAGAGACAGAGCATGAGAGGGGGAGGGGCAGAGAGAGAAGGAGGCACAGAACCGGAAGCAGGCTCCAGGCTCTGAGCTAGCTGTCAGCACAGAGCCCAACGCGGGGCTCGAACCCACGAACGTGAGATCTGGCCTGAGCCGAAGTCAGAGACTTAATCAACTGAGCCACCCAGGCGCCCCTCCCCAAGGTTTTTAAGTTGAGGCAATTCCAAGCCACAAAAGCAAGCTGTAATTGATTCTGCTACTTTAAGTACAGGCAGAGCTTTAAAAGCCAGAGCTATAAAGGTCTACTGCCTTTAAAAAAAAAAAGATGCTGGAGAATCAGCTACCATGGAAGAACAGGAAGTAAGAGTCCGGCTGGGGCTGGTGACCAATGCTGAGGGAAGGAGTCGTTCTGCTCTCTCTACCCGTTCATAAGAATCAAACAAGAGACCCATTTCTTGCTTGGTCTTGCTGCTAATGCAACTAAAACAAGTGAAAAGAAAACAACCCACAACCTTTGGAAATCTTAGCAGTTTCTGTGGGTCTCAATTATATTAATTTTGAACCTTGGTTTTTTCAATATTATTTTTAGAGGACCATGAAAGATACATATTGATCTTTGATTAAAAACCTCTTTTATTTTAATATTTGAGTTCACTGGAGAAACTACACTGGTTTCAGATCCTTCTGTTTTTGTTTATCCGGAATAGTTGCAACTGCACAGTAATAGTTGTAGAATTGGTAGCTTCTGAATCTTTTGAATCACCTTCAAAATCTTACCTTATTTCCCACCCTGGATTTCTTTTAAATCTGTCTTCCTAATAAAAGAGGCATCTGACTGGTTAAACCCAGTTATTTCCACATTAGTTATGATAAAATGAATGTAGTAGTTGCTGTATTAGTCAGGACAGGTTAGAGTATGCTAATAACCTAGTAAGAAACAATCCCAGAAGCTGACAACAGGGCTTCTCAGTCTTAGCATTAGAGATATTTCTGGCCAGATAATTTTGTTGTGAGGGTCTGTCCTGTGCATGTGGGATATAACTGCCCTCTCCCCACCAGAAGCCAGTGGCACTGCCCTAGTTCTGACAAGCAGAAATGTCACTAGGCACTGCTAAATGTTTCCTGCATGGGGGTGGAGAGATGACACAAAATAACACCTGACTGAGAACCACAGTTTACAACAGCAAATTGGCTTTTTTAAACTTATGCTACACGTCCATCCTGGCTTGAAGCTGATAAGAAAAAAAGGCCTCGTTATGAGGTATCGCTGACTGGGCAGATGGAAAAAAAGAGCACATACAACTATGTAGTAAAGCATTTGCCCAGGAGTAGTGCACGTAGATCACATTTGCTCACAATTTTGGGGCCAATACAAGTCACATGCAGGTCACTCAGCTCACGCTGTGGAGCAGCAAAGTACAATCTCAGGAGGAGTGGCAACTACTTATGCACAGCAGAACAGTTTACCTGGTTTCCTCCCCTCTCCCCCATCGTCCACTTCCACTCTCCCAACCACATCCTCATTGGTGACTATAATTAAGGTCAGAATAGCTGTTCTCCTATTTTCTTCCTTTCTACTCTAGGAGGGGAACTTATCAAGAAAAGGAAAGAACTTACCAGAATAAAGAACTTAACAAAATAATTTATTTTAACTAAATAAAAATTTTAGAAGACCTCTGGATCAAATCCCATTATCACTCCTAATTTTATGACATGCAGAAGGAATACATAAATCATCTATTTCTGCTCTTTGGATGGATGGTCTGAAAATTCATACCTTCAGGTGGATGAATTTCACGTATGTTTTCTCGACAAAGACTAAAGCTGCTTCTCCTTTTAAGAGAGATGTACCTTGTGAGTAAGGTGGTCCTTCACAATGCCTCATGGATATTCCAAGACCAAAGGGTACTGTTTCTTTTTTATCAAGGACATATTTGTCATTTTGTGAAGAAAGGCACACAAAGGCACTGTTCTCTATTCTTCATCCATATAACCTTCTTTCTCTTTTTCTTTAGGTTTACTTTCCTGTTGACCCTATCAGATTATTATACTTCCTGCTTTCCTTTTATAATGATATCCTCCCATCTCTCTAGAGATTCTGCTCACTTTCAGAGAAGCTATAAAATAGCAAAGTATTCCTCAACTATAAATAAAGATATTTACATTTGGTATACATAGAGCTGCACTTCCTTCTGATACGATATAAAAAATACTGCATTCCCTAAAGTTTACTAACACAACCCCTTCAAATTTCCATACCTTTTACTGAGGATTGAGATTTCCCAGAAGGATTCTACCTCGTGTCTCCTCCTGGTAATTATGAGCTAATTACTATAGAAACTACCAGTCTTTCTAGGGATCTAGTGGATATAATACAAATCATGACACAATGGTGCACAAATTGTAGAACACAGAGGGAATCACACAAACTCCTTAAGAACTAATGAGAAAAACCTGGCCGTGTGTTTGCCAAGTGATGGGTGGTAGTGGGTCAGAGTGCAAACAGGCTGGAAACAAGCAGGTTTTCTAGAACATTAGCTGGTGATTACAATTCGCCCTTATGGGCTGGCATGTCTGTGGTTTATGGGAGTCCGAGGCTCGCTTACAGGGCTGGGGCTGAGCAATCCTGCCCTTCATTAGGGAAAGTGAAAATTCACAGGCTAGACAGTAGAATGTCCTCTGAATTCACAAATTTGACCAAATGTGAGCACTTCTATAGCTGCACTTTTTTCCTATGCACCTTCAGCAAACTTGAAAGAAGTGGAAAGATTTTAGTTCTGCTGAACTTTCACTCTCCTACATGATAACTATGAAGGCTACAAATAATTGTACTACATTCTCCACTAACTTCCTTAGTCTTAAACAAAACTTATTCCACTCTGGACACACCTTCGAGGACAGAAGGCTGCTGGACACATCTTCCCCCACTGTATGTGAGTTTTTATTTGGTTTAAGTCTCACAGTTGTGGCGGCACGCTGTCTAGAAATAGTCTGTGCTGGTGTTTAAGCTCAACAAGCCCTGGTCTCTATTTGACACTCCCTTTGACTCTTACTCGTTGATTTCAATCAATATACTAAAAATAAAATGCAGACCTTGAATTAAAAACCAAACAGGCTAGATAGGAACAAGGCCTTTAATACATTACCTTTTTATGCTAATTTCAGAGAGGGGGGAAAAACTTTTAAAATCCCTTCCTCTGCTACTTTTCTTCTTACCTCAGTATTTTTAACTATTAATGAAAAACACAAACTGAACACCTCCCTATTCACTTTCTCATAGGCTGCTACCAACAATGGAGGAACATTACGTATTACCAAGTAAGAAGAATGTTCCACAAACCACAGGAAACCTGTCTGTGGTTTCAGCCTCTATGAGCTTTTGCTCTCACTGCTGACAGACAGGATTCTGCCCTAAAAACAATGAGGCACAGGTAGGAAAGAGGGCCTTGCAGATGACATAGTGTAAAGATTCAAATGGGCTGCAGTTAGCAATGGCCAAAAATGGACTTTGGCTAGTAAATGGCTAGCTAGGAGCATTTTAGATGGAGTACAATGCATACTTTAAACTTTGACATAAATTCCCTGGCTGGTCATCAGTCCCAGATATGGGGAAAGTTAGCCATTCCCTTCATTACTATTTCTGTCAGTTTGAAGGGGTTTGGTTAATTAGCACCAGCCAGGGAAATTCATTACATGCTCTTTGGCTGACTATTATTCCTTCCAAGTCAACTTTGCAGTGTGTACTAAATGCCCACTAGTGCTTAAATTTTTACAATTTGCTAAGTAATACTGATACAATTAAAAAAATTGGAACATTACCTGGTGATCATGGCATCTCATCAGGGACTGCTGGGCAGTCACTTTGTCCTGATCATAATGGCTGGAATACACAGATCCTCTTCTCTGCAATCTGCTTCCCTAACTGAATACTTGGCACCGGTCTGTGGAGGACTAACTTAGGGACCCAGACTCAGGGAAATACAATATTTTCCATGTTTGCTTAGATTCATTTTATTTAGGCTCATGATCTGTGTCCTTCAAATTACCAAATATATTTACTAATTTACAAGTTGTTCTTATATATCCAAATGGGAAAAAGCTTATGCTACTTGAAAATAGATAATCTTAAAGCCATTTAGTCCTGTGGAGATCATCTATCTAATCCAATTCTCTGATTTTACAGAGGGAGAAACTAAGGCTCCAAAACTGAAGAGAGTTGACTGAGGTCATATAGCTAACTAGTAAGAGAGCTGGATTTCAAACCCAGCACTGTTAACTCCTTTGTCCAGTGTACTTTTCATTCTAATAATAGTGCATATCTTCATTTTTTGTGTTTTGGAGGGGGTGGGGAAAGGGTGGAAGGAAAAAGGAACAATAGCTGGAAAAATACACAATTTTACTATTTGTGACCTCTGGTCAAATGTTACAGGTGTAGGAACATTTCTCTACCCTTCACTTCTGATTCCCCAGGGATGGCACCCATGAAATGTGTGTGTCTGAACTTTTTAGATTGCATTGCACCCGATGCAGAAACTCTTGCAACCCTACCCACAACCTGTTACAGCCTTACTAAGGAGACACAGAACTTAGTTATTTGGCCCAAAGTCTGTTCATTCACCACTGAAAAAAACAAAGGAGGGATGAAAGCAAGCACCCTATATACAAGAGGGTTGAAATCTAGGATGTTAATAAATCAATGTGATAATCTAGGTCTAATATATAGTTTAAATAAATTATGTTTTCATAAAATAGCTCTGAGAAGCTATATATAATAGCATTGTATAAATTATATAAGTACACTTAAATAATGTAAGTACACATTATAATGCTTTCAGTTTTCAAACCGTGAAACCACATTACTAGAGAGACTTGTCATAAGGAAAGAAATGATCGTGACTGCAGTCTGTGAGAGAATGGCCTTTTAAAGAATCTTGTGTAAGAGCATGTTTGATGTTGCAAAACACATATTTTAACATTATTGTGCTTTATCACAAAAAAGATTTTATCAAAACTTAGGAGGAAAGAGAGCTTTGCACTTGCCGACTACCTGCTACCCCAAACACTGTGCTAGATATTTTTCTTAGATTATCAAATTTAATCTTCACAAGGCTGGAATAAGATTATCATCTTATTTTTTATGGATTGGGAAACTATGACTCAAAGAAGTTAGGTCGTTTACTTAAGATCACATGGTCTATAACACAGACCTGGGATGTGAACCCAAGAGTGATTCTAAAGCCACTGGACTTTCCTTTACACAGTGTCACCATCACGCTAGAAATTTAGAGAAAAGCTGTTCTTTGGCTTCCCAGAAATTTCCTTGGCAGATCAAGTCATTTACTCACTACATCTCCACTGTGTGTCTACAACTGCATTGGGTTCAATTCATCCATCTGTCCAAGACCCAATCTATCACCAAATAGATACTAAGTGCCTGTGACATTCCAGGCATTATGCTAGGCACTTATGGATACAGTGATGAGTGAAAAGAAGGTCGGCAGGTTCTGTGGCATAAAGAAGAGTCGTTAATTAAACAGTCATAAAACTAAATGTAAAATTACAACTACGCTACGGATCATGATGAATTAAGAGTTAATAGCTCTGGGTCTGAAATTTAACCTGGTACCACTGTAGTGTCTAACAGTGGTCTCCAACTCAGTCTGGAGGGTCATGGAAGATTTCTCTGGGAATATGACGACTGAGTAGAGATTTGGAGAAATAGTAAAATTACTTATGAAAAAAAGACTGTTCCAGATTGAGGGAACTCTGTGCAAAGATACCATGACAAGAGAAAGGAGTACATGTCTAAAAATATGGAAGGGTGACTTGAATGTAGCAGAAAGAGCAAAGGGGAGCAGCACAGTACATCAGGCAAGAGAGACAGGACCAGTCAGATGATACTAGGACCTAAAGGTCGAAGAAAGGATTGTGACTTTGGTACTAATACCAGTGGAGGCCACTGAATGGTTTCAAGAGGGGAGATAACATGGCCAGATTTACATTTTCTAAAAGCCTACACTGAAATCAGGAGAACTGACTCAGAGGAGGAAAGAGTGGACACAGGACCAGTCAGGAAGCTACTGAAATAAACCAGGAAAGAGATGATGGTATCTTAATCTAAATTTGAGATTTAGAAGTATAAAAATGACAACTTCCTAACAGCTTGAATATGGGAAGTGAGGAAGATTTCAAAGACGAGGCTACTATATGGCCCGCACAATTAGACGGACAGGGAACACTGAAAGAAGATCAAATTTGGCAGGACGAGAGGAGAAGAGTAGAAATCATGGTTCAGTTTTAGATTTGCTGAGATGCCTCTGAGATGTATAAATGGTAGGAAGAGCTCAGAGCAGGAGTACGGATTAAAGACAGGACTGTCTGAGTTGTCTGCAAGTAAACACTGAGCAGTGAGTACAGATGAAGTCACCTGAGGAGAGAAAGTACCTTCGATGGAGCCTTGAGGAATCCCAACACCCACTGGATCGGTAGAAGAGGACAAATGTATATTAAAGACTGAGAAAGAATAAACCACTGAGAATGGAGGAAAACTGGGAGAATGCAATGTCATAGGAGCCAAGGGAGGAGAAAGTTTTCAAAATAAGAAAATCATCAGTGCTGAGTAATGCTGAGAGGTAAAGTAAAAATTAGGACTTTTAAAGTCTGTTGGATTTCATAACATGACAGTTATTACTAACCCTAGAAAGAGCTGCTTCACTGGTACGGCAGGCGTGGAAGTCACAGTAGAGGGAATGGGGAATGAGCAGTAGAAGCCATGGTGGCTATAGAAAACTTATTCCCATCCTGAAGGGGAGTTTCATTTGAGAAAGCAAAGCCAATACAGAGAGTACAAAAAACAGACACAATGCTACCAGTTTTACTCTCTTTACATGCTACAGGAATCCAGAAGAGGAAAGCTCAAGGTGACTGGGTAACCCAGGAGAGTCTATAAAGTGGCAAAGTTATTAATTAAAAAACTTTTAATTTATTGATTGATATTTAAATCACTGAAGTATAGTTGACATGCAATGTATTAGTTTCAGGTGTACAACAGTGACTCGACAATTCTACACATTACTCAATGCTCACCACAAGTGTAGTCGCCAGTTGTCACCATGCCACATTATTATACCAGGGAGGAGGAGTATTTAAGAAGTGCAAAACTGAATGCCTGAGAAGTGCTGTCAGGAAATTTCATGCAAATACTACATGGTCTGTATATGCGGCAGGCAGGGGGTGGGGAAGTGGAAGCAGGAAGGGGCAGAGTGATAAAAGAGCCAGGACATTTGGACACAGTTCTGTCTTGTGACATAGGGTCAGCACTGAATTTTTTAGGGTTGGATAATCTATGCCCTAATCTCTCCTATTTTTTGGTGCTAACCTGTGGGCCAATTCTTTTCTCATAATCAATTATACCAGAGGATTGATAGGAAGAAGAGAAAATAAGAATCATAAATCAACTGTGAATTTACTGGCTTTGGATAATGTTGTGTGAAAAGGTGGGATGCGTAATCAATGTAACTTTATATTTATGGCTTTGAAGTAGTATGACAGAGTAGGAAAGAACACAGACTTCAGAGTCAGAGGGCGTCAGGTCTGATGACTAGCTCTGTCATTCACTACCCATGCAGGCTTGGGATGGGCAATCAATGTCCCTGAACCCCAGCTTCTCATGTGTAAAGTGGGAGAAACAAGAAGTTTCTTGGAAAGTTAGAGATGAAACGTAGTGTTGCCTTACAGGGATCCATTAATTGATGGCTAATACTGTTTTAGTAATACTATATAATATATAGACAAAACAGGAAATAAATTCAAAGAGAGAACCTTGTGTTCCTAAAATGAAGGCATTTTACTTACTGGTTGGCTGGGATCTAATTTTTCTATTGGTATTTATCTAGAGACAAGTGAAAAGCACCAGATAGCAAAGTTTAAGGTCTTAGACCTTCTGTGAGATACACATAATAAGATATTTGTCTCACAGACTTTTACCACTAATGATATTAAGTACTTAACTATTCAGTATTTAAGGATTAAAATATATTCTTATTTAAATTACGGCTAATTTTGTTAGAGTGGGAAGAAGAAACAAAAAGAAAAAAAGGAAAAAAGAAACTAGAAGAATAAAAAAGCAATGCAAGTTAAGGGTGAAAAAAAGACAGGATAGGAGAGGCAAAAGCAGAGAAAGAGACAGAGACAGGACAGTCAGACAGAGAAGAGAGTCAGAAGAGAAGGGACAGGAGAACGTGCCCAGCCCTCCGGATCCCTCTGGACTCAGCCTCACACTGCTCGGTGACGTGACGGCCAAGCCAGAGCACTGTGCGCCTCATGCTCCGCCAAGCAAGCTCTCCCCCTGCCTGATCGCACCTCTGCTTTCCTTTCTTGCTGTGTCCCTCGGCCCCTCAGTCTCCTTATCAGTATTTCACTTGACAGCAGCCTGGCACTGTTCAGTGCTCTGGGCCACTTCCTCTCAGTTACTTAAAAAACAAAAGAAAACAAAAACACATTTACATTTGCATCTGCTAACCTAAGAAGAATGCGATTCAACAGAAATGAGGAAATCTGTCTCAGACACCAAAATCTTCTTTTGGAGCACATTTTTAGAGGTGCCTTTGAGGAATTTTATTATTTTAAGAGATGTAATGAGTGATGGCTATAATTCTGTAAAATATGCCAGAAGATAAATGAAATTAAATCAAGGGAAGACCAACCCTGATTTATTTAATGATTTTTCTTACTGTGTGCTGAGGGCCATCTTCATTATCCCTCATGTAGAAAGGCTTGAGTGCTAATGGATAATTAATGACGAAGACTGGTATGTTGCCACAGTGTTTCACCAGGTACTTTTCATGTTCAGTCTGTAGATCAACACCCCACTGCAAGGAGAAAAAAGAACTTATCAAAGGAGAAGACAGAGCTGAAATACACAATGCAGTACCCGAAAATAACCTGTATCAGTTCCAAGGGCTTCCTCTGAGGATCAGTGATGTGTGGAGCTGTCTGCTGAGGTTACACAGATAAGTGAACCCGAGACGTGTGTTACGAGAACATCCGAAGGCCTGGAGAGATGAAAACTGAAACCAGTAGATAAACACTATGCTTTCTGTCCCCCATCTTAGGGAGCGGCAGTTAGCAGATGAATAGCATCTGCAAGAAAATAAAGCACACTTCCCACAGTGGGTAAAAACGGACTTCAGAATCGTGGCTTTTATTAACATTGCCTACGGCTTCTTCTATGGTTACTGTTCCTAAGTCACAGGAAATTAAATGATGAAAGATAATATTCCTAATATGCAGTCTATCTCTGGCTAGATGGCTTCTCTCAGTGAATTTTTTTTAATAAAAGAGGCAATTTATATATCAGATGCTCTGATGAATATTTAATAACAGTGTTTATCTTTTCATTCAACAAATACTAATGTGCCTATTAAATCCCAGTACCATGCTAGATACTGAATATAGTGGTGAGAAAAATAGTATCCCAACTTCATGAAGCTTCCAGGGTAGGAGACAAATATTAAATAAAAAAATGATACAAATTAACGGATTATAAATATAACAAGGCTAACTACTGTAACTCCTAAGAGGGTCTGGCTTAACTGGGGATAGAAACAGTATATGTAATAACAGAGTTATTACAGTAATTCTTAACATCATATTATTCCTAGTTGTCTGCCAATACCTTTATTATAGAAAAGCAGCTCTGGCATAGGAATGAAGGGGCGCGCCTCTCACACTATGCTGATAAATTCCTGCTGATAAATCATGTGTCCTCGCTGAGCATATTAACATTCTCTTAAAGGATTTTCATACTCCCAAACTTGGGAAACTTCTTTAGAATCCTTTAGTCACTACAATTATAAAGGATATGATTCTACCTTAAAATTATTATTTATTGTAAATATTTCACAAGGTTAAGCAAACATCAAAAATAAAACCAATCTAAAGATGAGCAAATACTAAACACTGCTAATAAAAGAAATAAGATTATTTTAAAGAATTCCTTTTTTTTTTTTTTTTTTTTTAAAGTAAGCTGTATGCCCAACATAGGGATTGAACTCACGACCCTGAGATTAAGGGTTGCATGCTCTACCACTGGAGCCAGCCAGGCGTCCTGGCATTCCTAACGATAAGGGCAAGAGCAGGGGAAGATACATATAAATATTAACATAAATGTACATGAAAACACTACCTCTGGTGTGAAGGTGAAATTCCGAGATGCCTGCTTTAAGATCTCTACCGCTTCCGTATAAGAGATGCTGGAAAGGAACAGGAGAAAAGCAGAGAAAAGTCAATATAATGGTATGTTATTAATTAGTCCATCTGAAAACCACAAAACGCCTATTCCCATACAATCTTTGAGATCACAAATGAGTACTAAGTGGTTATTGAGTAATCAGGAATGATTAAAAATAAATCATTGAGTAATCAGGAATTAAGGCTGATCCAATCGTAGAAGAGTCTGATCAGTATGAAGAGAAACAGCCATTCAATAATCCTATTCCTGATCTACTTGCAGTGTACACAGAGGAATAGTCATCTAAGCAAGTAAAGATTTTCTCTGAATTCATGCTATGCCAATGCCTTAATATAAGGTATGAAATATTGAGGTTGAAAGAGCAAACATTTTCCCATAAAGTCATCATTCATTCATTCAATATACATTTACTGAGCATCTACTATGTGCTAGGCATTATTCTAGGCATTGAAGAAACAGTAAATAAAAACAAAGCCTTTATGAAGCAGATATTTGTGTGTGTGTGAGAGAGAGAGTGAGTGAGTGATGGGGATACAGGGTGGGGAGAAAGATAAACAAATAAATAAAAAGAATATAATGCCAGGGCTCTATTGGTGCTATGAAGACAATAAAGCAAGGTAAGAATATAAAGGATGTTTCGGGCTGTTACTTTATTTTATTAAACAAAAAATGTTTTTAATATTATCTATTTTTGAGAGAGACAGACAGACAGAGTGTGAGCTGGGCGGGGGCGGGGGGCCGGCAGAGAAAGAGGGAGACACAGAATCTGAAGCAGGCTCCAGGCTCTGAGCTGTCTGCACAGAGCCTGAATCAAGGCTCGAACTGACAAACCATGAGATCATAATCTGAGCTGAAGTTGAACACTTAACTGATTAAGCCACTCAGGTGCCTCTTGGGGGCACTATTTTAGATAAAATGGCCAAGAAAAGACTCCCTGAGTTGGGGACCTGCATGACATAAGGCAATGAAGCATACAAATATCTGAGGACAAGTATTCCACACAAAAGAAACACTAAGTACAAAGCTCTGAAGTGAAGGAACAGTTTGGCTCATTCAGGCAACAAAAAGTCAATATGCCTATAGCATACTGAACAATGGGAGGAATGTCAGGAAATTAGATAGGAAATATAGCCAGAGGTCAGATCTTATGGAGTCTTTCAGGCCATGGTCAGGGCTTTGTAATATATGCTAAGCATTGTAAGACTGTTTTGGAAAAAATATCATTAGTTAACCTCAGTAAGAAACTCTCATGTCTAAAGCAAGTCAAGCCAAGTATTTGTTTTAATTTAACTGAATAGGTAATATATGAACATAGTAAAATAAAAAAAATTCAATACATATAAAAGAGTGTATATCTTCTGTCCCATAGCCACCTAGCTTCTCTCCTGACATACGACTGTTCCTGGTTTCTTGTGTCTCCTACAGAGTTTTATACATCTATAAGCAAATATTAATATACAATCTTGTTTAACAGATGGCAGCCATGGTATACATGCCATATACACTCTTTTTTTCCTCAATCATATACCATGCAGATCTTTCCCTATCAGTACATAAAGATTATCTTAATTTTTAAAAATTATTACATAATGTTCCATTTTGTGGCTGTAGTCCAGTTTAACTACGAATCTACTGATGGACATTTCAGCTGTTTTTAGTCTTTTGCTATTAGAAATCATGACTACATACTTCAATTACAAATGATTCTACATTAATTCTATGTTAATTTTGCATATGGAAAAACTGGAATTGTTGGATCAAAGTGTATTCACATTTACAGTTTTTATATATTTTGATACTGCCAAAGATACTGCTTCCCTTTTATAGTGTTCTACCAATTTATGCCTATTACTAGTAAACAAAAATGTCAGTTTCCCTATGCCGTTTGTAACAGTACTCTGGACAATTAAAAACAAAAGTCTACAATAAAATACCAAAAAACCCTCCCCTCAATCCCCAAAACAAACCAAACAAAACCCACAAATCTACAAATTTTCTGAAGGACTTTGAGCTCAAAAAATAACTTACTCAACACAAACTTACTCCCTGAAGGAAAAATGAAGATCATACCTCTAATACCTAATTGGAAAGAGTTGTGTATAGAGCACAAATAAAGCTTCCAAAGTTGTTTTGAGTGACTTTTCCAAGATGAAAACTTCATTCAAATTAGAATCTAGTATTACATAACAAGTAATCTAAGGTAAGAATGGTGATGGTGTTGGTGGTAGTAATAATTTTTAAATGAGTATTTTACGAAAGGGAAATAGAAGGTTAGAGGGGACAGTAACCGGCCAAAAATCACTTGTGCAAATAAGCAGTAAACCTGATGTGCTGACTCCAGAGCCTAAGCTTTTAACTGCTAAGATAATGCCTAAAATACTTGGGAGTTTAATTATGCTCAATCAAAACAAACACAATGGGCTCAAAGGTCTCCCTCTGACCCTACCACTTATTGGCTACTGTGTAAATCACTTTACCTTAATGAAAACATTTCATACATTTTTTAATGTTTTATATAGCTAGTAAAAACATTAAATATTTGTACTTGTAAAATAAGGGTATTGGACGACACTGTCTAAAATTCTTTCCTGTTTAGACATTCTACTCTACTCCACCAATTACTTGAGATGATCTACTCCTTACACTGAGAAATATAAAAGCAGTCAAATAGGAAGCACCAGGATCTTATGCCAGTGATATGTTACTGCTACATTATTTTACAGAATGACTCTCTGCGTAAGTATCTTTTGTTATTCTGGATCTTCTGCCCCACTCCCCCCACACCTTAAGTTGAGGCACAGCTTTTGAGTTCAAATTATAGTTCTGACACTAGATATCGTTAATGGCCTTTATCAACTCTTTCTAGTAATTTTTTTTCTATGTACAGAGAATAATATTTTTTTCTTCCCAGAAGTTATTTCTAAAGTACTTTGAGGAAAGAAGGAACAGATACACTGATATTGTATGATGCAGTATCAAACTACCTTCATATTTAAGTTTTTTTATTGTTGAATGAAGAAAATTATCTGAAGCTGTTGGAGTAAAACTGCTAAGAGGAAATTATTAGTGTTCTTTGACTCAAATTCACAGATAAATGAAGAGCAAAAGAAGGTAAGTACTATATATTTTAAAAACCTTAATGCTATAAAAGAAGCATAAAATAAATGAATTCTATTTCTACTTGGTAAAGGCTAAATTCAATTACTACACAAGACTTTTAAATAATATATCTTCATGAAAAACAATCCAAACAAGCAGCCAAGAATACAATGAAATCTATTTATGCATAAGAACACAAGTCACATGGTATCTTCTGTGTGTGTGTGTGTGTGTGTGTGTGCGCGCGCCTGAGTGCACACGCATATGTGTACTTTGGGGAGTGTGTTGATTCTAATCCATCATGCTTAGGTATAACTCCCATGTCCTTTCATGGCTGTTACAATGTCTGGTTTCCAAGGCTGGCAACACCCCCAACATTTAGCACACACCCCACCTGGAGAAACCTCTACATCATGTCATTTATGTGTACCCCTCTGGTGTTCAGTTTCCTCTTCATTTTTAGCTCCTGGAACTTCTCTTTCTTTCTAGTGAACTCAAAAATGTATTTAAATTTTTTAAAATAATTTTTAACACGTATTTTTAGACGTTTTGTAGCAGTATTATTATTTATGTTATCTAGCCTAGCACAGTGTTTAAGCAGTATGGTCATTTGATCCTTTAAACAATATGAGAGACAAGTTATTACCTTTTTTAAGTTTATTTATTTGTTTTGAGAAAGAGAGGGTGAGTGAGGGAAGAGCAGAGAGAGAAGGAGAGAGAGAATCCCAAGCAGGTCCCGCATTGTCAGCAGAGACTGAGATGGGGCTTGAACCCAAGAACTGTGAGATCATGACCTGAGCTGAAACCGAGAGTTGGATGCTCAACCGACTGAGCCGCCCGGGTGCCCTGATGAGTTATTACTTTATCGGAGAGAAAACTGAAGTTCAAAAAGGTTAAAGACTTACTACCAATCAAATTCATAGTTGTAATTAAATAATCATTTATGCAAATAGTTAACGATTCATCTTTTTCTCTAGATTTTAAATTCCATAAAAGGACCAATCCTTCCCTATATTCACTACTGAATCATTAATGACTAGCACAGTGCCTAACTCATAGCAGGTAGCCAATATATATTTGTTGAAAAATACTAATACATTCACTAATGGCTGATAACAAGTATAGCCAGAATTAGAATCCAGGTCCTCTGAGCCACAGAGCTCACTGCATTCACGGCCCAGAGTAAACAGTGATATGCAGTAACAAGAAACCTCAGGGAGAGGAGCTAGCCTAAAGAAGAATATTCCCAACCCCGTTGCTGCTCAAATGTCATTTACTCATTCATTCAGTTATTCAATAAATATTTACTGAGATCCTGTTAGAAGCACTAAGCACGGGGTGGGGGGAGTGTTGTAACAGTAAACAAAATCAACAAGCCCCTGACCACATGGAGGTGAGAACACTAAACAAATCATCACAGGTATACATTAAACCACAAGCATTATTTGTGCTGTGGAAAGGATGATGATGCTGGCAAAAATGTGACATAGCCCATGAGGTCATTTCTGAACCTCAGTATTTTATAGCCTTGGACTACAAAGCACAAGTTCAGTGATATGTGAGGGTCATAAGGATAATGGAGAAACTGCAGCTACTCTAGCATTATTTCCAGTGCCATTTCAAATAACATGAAGCACCGTGGTTGAAAGCTTGGGCTTTGAAATCAGGCAAGTGAATTTGAATCCCCATTTCATCTTCTACTTGACTAATCTCTTTGAGTGGATTCCTCATCTACAGAATGACAATAACTACTCACAGAGTTGTTGTGAAGATAAAATGAACTATTAATGTATGTAACGTTTATCACTATCTGACACATAGCAAAGAGTCAGTAAAAGGTGGATGTTTTTCCCCATCTTAGGTCTTATTCACTAGATAAAATGTTCTCCTTGGTTTTCTGTCCCCAGCACAGATTCCTTAGGATGCCGAAATTAATTTCTTTCCTAGATGCTTACTTACAACTTTTTATCAATATGGAATGTTCAGAGAAGTCTTCTGTAAACTCCAGATCTGTACACTGAAACTGCCTACCCAACATCTACAACTGGATGTCTGAAAAGAATCTCAATCTTAACAAGACACCTGATGATGATGATTCTGATATCTCTTCCCAACTTCCGTGAAGGGGTATCATTTCCCAACCTTAGTTAGCGGCAACGCTGTTTTTACAACTGTATAAGATAAAAGGCTCAGAGTCGCTCTTGACTCTTCGTCTGTCTCCCAAAAATTCAACACATCCCGTTTTCTCTTTTTCTAAAATACATTTCCCTTATTAAATTTTTTTTAATGTTTATTTATTTTTGAGAGAGAGAGAGAGAGACAACAGAACATGAGCAGGGGAGGGACAGAGAGAGGGAGACACAGAATCTGAATCAGGCTCCAGGCTCTGAGCTGTCAACAGAGAGCCCAATAAGGGGCTCGAATTCACAAACCGGGAGATCATGACCTGAGCTGAAGTCAGAAGCTTAACCGACTGACTGAGCCACCTAGGTGGCTTCCCATTTGCTATATCTTTAAAATATATCTTGAATTGAACAACTTCTCTCTACCTCCACTGCTACCATCTTGGCCTATGATGGTTATTTTAGATGTCAATTTGGCTGGGTAACGGGACTCAGATATTTGGTCAAACATTATTCAGGATGTTTCCGTGAAGGTGTTTTGGGGTGAGATTAACATTTAAATCAGTGGGCTCTGAGTAAAGCAGAATACCGTCCACAGTGTGGTGGGCCACATCCAATTAGTTGGAGGCTTTAATAGGAAAAAGATTGGCCTCTCCCAAGAAAGAGCTGTAACTCCCAGCTATAACTCTTCCCTGAGTCTCTCGCTTGCTGAACTACTCCAACAAATTTTGAACTCATCAAGCATCTACACTGTGTGAGATGATTCCTTAAAAATAAATCTTTACATACACACATCATGTCGGTTTTGCTTCTCTGTATAATACATAGTCCAAACCATCCACTCTCAACCAGATGACTCTCATCATCTTCTGGTTGGTTTTCAGCTCTCACTCTTGTACTGGCTCTCACTTTAAAGCCTGTTCTCACCCAGTACCCAGAGAGATCCTATTAAATCCAATTCAGATCTTACCAGAGCCCTTCAAAGGTTTCCTGACCTTACTCAAGCAAAAACCCACCACTTTTCTTTGTCTTCTATTATCCTTTTCCCTATCCACTCCTCACCATTACTTGAACAAACCAGGTATGCCCCAACCTCAGGGCCTTTGTGTTTGCTGTTCCCTCCACCTAGAATATTCTTTTCCCACATATCCATACAGCTAGTTCTCTTTAACTCTTTACTCAAAAATCATCTCGGTGAGATCTTCTCTGTCACACTAAGTAAAACTTCTATCTCTTCACTCTTGTCTTCTTTCTTTTCTCTGGGTTTCTTCCCCCTTAGTATTACTCATTCCACAAACTTGTTTTTAACTTATATGTACTTATTTATCTTGTTTCCTGTTTCTTATTACCTCTCCAGAAACGTAGGCTCAATGAAGGCAGGGAATTTTATCCACTTTGTTCACTGCTTTAATAGTTGTTTTAGATTTTAGAACAATCCTGGCACATTGTGAGTATTCAATATACACTTTTTTTCCCTTTTTGTCAAGTTTTCATTTAAATGCCAGTTAGTTAACATACTCAATACACACTTAAGAAAAAAATCTCAAAAGCCTTCAGTTGTAGTCCACTGCCTTTCGATTCTCTATCATAGGGCTCCTATTTCCTCTTCTTCTGATCTCACATCTGTTGCCTTGCTATTCATTCAGGCTCAACGACTCATTACTTTTAAGTTGTAGCTTGAAGGTCGACACTGATATCTGAAATTCTCAGCTCAGTCAAGTTTGCCAAGTTTTTCTTATTACCATCCTCCTGGACAGGTTGAACTCTTTATTCTCTCAGAACAAAAACTTCCTAAACCTAATGATAGCAAGTGAAGAAGGATACCAACCGAGGTTCAGAAACAATTTTCTATTCTTCTGAGCACCAAACTTACCTCCTATACACACTGCAAATACACTAAGGAGTCTTATATAAATTATTTGTACTACTTATGAAGAGACTGCTTATTGTTCTTTTTCCATATCAAGTATGTGTTTTATAATAAACTGTAAAATGAAACAACCTATCTGATTAGTACGGTTAGTGGAATAAACAGTCCAATATCAAGTACTACTTGTATAGGAATGTAGTGGAAATGAAGCAAAAATTAAACTTAAAACATAGATCTTTAGATTTAAAAAGGTGGTTAAAGAATAGGTTTAAAATATATTATCAGATTAGAGCAACTGAAGGTAAATAAAAAGAAGACTGAAACAGTAAAAAACTGATGGGCAGACATTACATGCATGTATTTTAGAAGTTGGGTTTTTTTTTTTAATTTTTAATGTTTATTTATTATCAAGAGACAGAAAGAGACAGCATGAGCAAGGAAGGGGCAGAGAGAGGAAGACACAGAATCCGAAGAAGGCGCCAGGCTCTGGGCTGTCAGCGCAGAGCTTGATGCGGGGCTCAACCCCATGAGCTGTGAGATCATGACCTGAAAGGAAGTCGGATGCTTAACCGACTGAGCCACCCAGACACTGCTAGAAGTTTGTTTTTTAAATGACACAATTGGAAAGATATTCCATGTTCATGGATTGGAAAGACAAATACTGTTAAATGTCCATACTACCCAAAGCAATCTACAATTTTAATGCAATCTATTAAAATACCAATAGCATTTTTTTCATAAAACTGGAACAAACAACTCTAAAATTTGTATAGAACCACAAAAGATCCCAAATATCCAAAGCCATCTTGAAAAAGAGGAACAAAACCAGAATATCACAATCCTAGATTTGATTACAAAGCTGCAGTAATCAAAATGTATGGTACTGGCACAAAAACAGACAGATCAATGGAACAGAATAGAGAGCCCAGAAACAAACACACAATTGCATGGTCAAATAATCTTTGACAAAGGAAGCAAGAATATCCAACAGGAAAAAGGCAGTCTCTTCAACAAATGGTGTTGGGAAAAGTGGACACCTACATGCAAAAGAATGAAACTGGACCACATTCTTACACCAGACACAAAAATAAACTCAAAATAGATTAAGAAACTATATATGTGAGACCTGAAACTATAAAACTCCTGGAGGAGAGCACAGGCAGTAATTTCTCTGACCTCAACCACAGGAACACGCTTTTAGATATGCTCCTGGGGCAAAGGAAACAAAGGCAAAAATAAACTACTGGAACTACACTAAAATAAAAAGCGTTGGCACAGCAAAGGAAACAATCAACAAAACTAAAGGATAACCTACTGAACGGAGAAGATATTTGCAAATGACATATCTGATAAAGGGTTAGTATTTATAAAATATACAAAACTGATACAACTCAACACCCAAGAAACAAATAATCCAATTAAAAAATGGGCAGAAGACACAGCTATTTCTCCAACGAAGATATAGACAAATGGCCAACAGACACATAAAATGATGCTCAACATCACTCATCATCAGAGAAATGCAAATTAAAACCACAATGAGATTGTCACCTCACACCAGTAAGAAAGGCTAAAATCAACAACATAAGAACCAAGTGCTGGCGAGAATGAGGAAAAAAGGGAGCCCGCAGGCACTGTTGGTGGGAATGCAACTGGTGCAGCCACTGTGGAAAACAGTATGGTGGCTGCACAAAAATCTTGGTATTTACCCAAAAACTTTAAAAAACACTCTTTTGAAAAAATGTATGCATGCTTATGTTTCTTGCACCACTATTTACAATAGCCAAATTATGGAAGCATGTCCACTGATATATGAATGGATAAAGAAGATGTGGTATCAATATACCCACAATATAATATTATCCAGCCATAAAAAAGGAATGGAATCTTGCCATTCTCAACAACATGAATGAATCTGAAGAGTATAATGCTAACAGAAGTCAGAGAAAGACAAATGCCATATGATTTCACTTATATGCAGAATTTAAGAAACAAAACAAAGAAAAAAATTGACAAAAAAGCCTCCCCCAGATTCTTAACTATAGAGAACTGATGGCTACCAGAGGAGAGGTGGGTGGGGAGAACAGGTGAAATAGGCGATGGGGATGAAAAATACACTTATCATGACAAGCAATGAATAGTGTATAGAATTGTTGAATCACACTGTATACCTGACCCTGATATAATACCCTATGTTAATTACATAGGAATTAAAATAAAAGCTTTTTAATTGAGCTAAATTTCAATTATTGAAGTTGGTATAAGTTTGAATTGCATCAATATGGTTGATGATTACTGTGTTCATTTATTTTGCTATGATTTGTTCATTTTTTATTCATGAAACATTGATTATCACCTAGGAACCAGACATACGAGCTATAAAAATATTTAAAAACTGGGGCTTCCTAGTGATAAGGAGATATATACATATAAAAAGATTTAATGGAATGCGATAAATACTGTGATACAGTATGAACAAAGTTCAGAGAAAGTATAATTACTTACATTAAAAAGTTGTTTTTTAGCATATGTTCTAATCTGTCCTTGGTAAGAAAAGAGAAAAAAGTTATTAAATGCAATTATACTTATTACATGTAATTAATATATTTAAAGAGATGTATTGGACTTTACCCACAAAACTAATTACCTTTTGGCCAGGAGCTATGAATTTGTGACAGAGTTCCACATCTTCAGGACAACTGGAAAGAACCATCATTGTTGCAGTCTTGAAAAGCCCCTCCATAACCTAGGAGAAATGACATGGAATTGCCTGACAAGTAGGCTACTTTATATGAAACACCTGTTTAGGGTCCGGACTGCTCTCCAGGTTTTTAGTGGCGATCAATCCATTAGGCCTCTTAATCCCTAACGTACTATGGCAAGTTAGTTCAGTTTTCCAGACTGCTTTGCGGAGGCAGTGCAATTTCTTCCCAGAGTGGGTAAAAAAAAACAAAGAAAGAAAGAAAACTGTATGACTTTTCTGTTCATAGTTTCAATACTTAGTATTGAAGTGGGAAGTCAAATGAACAGCCAAAACTGACATACAACAAATATTAGTTGTTGTGAAGAGAGACACTTTGAAAAGTGCTTTATTCAGTCACTGGTAAATGAAAGTTGAGAACCAATGAGATATACTTAGAAAGATTTTATATATAGAGAGATAAATCTATGTAGATTTTTGCTTTGCTAAAGCATACAGTAAAAAGAACACAAATCATGATACAACACAAATCGGTATGTAAGAATTCATTCTACTAGGAGTATCTACAGACATCTCACGGAAAAAAACTTGTTAGAAGAAAAAAAAGTAGAATGGAAGATATTTCTAATCAAAACTAAAATTTCTGGTTTGAAGTCAGTGAGATCATGTTAGGTTCTCCAAATGCTGTCCTCAGAAAGACACAGACATTCATTAAGTACAGGCTGCCTCAGACCAGGTATCTTCCTTCCTCTCTTGCATTCCTGGTGCACCCTGTCACGGCACCCAGGGGTGGGCCACAAGCATTTACTGAATTAACTTAATATGATCAGACACAGGAAAGTACTTAATGACCAACGGACAATCAGATACGTTTATTTGTATATATGTTTTATATTTATTTTTTTATGTATTTTGTGTACGTACATATATAATGTGTATACATATATTTTAATTTGTATAAGAGTAAGGAAAAACCTGATGAAAAAAGAGCAAAAGGAAGCTAAAGATCTTTTACCTTGAGGCTATATTATCTTCAATCTAGCAGTGAGATATAGAAATCACTAAGTAACTGAATGATTTATGAAGGGTCATATACTTCAATCACTATCAAAAGCTGACCATATGGGGAGCACACAGAAACAGGCTGACTGGATACTAAGCCTGCACTAGTGAGGGCACGATACACCTGTCTGTATGATGAAGACTTTGGCCACTCGGGCTGTTAAACTGCTATCTTTCACATGAGCAGTAAATTTCCATTTGAAGAAGAAAATCACTGGCTTCTCTAACCTTGACTTTCAGACCATGCTCTATAAATATATTTGAAGAAAACAGAAACTTAACTGAAGGGTTAGCATAACCTTCAGAAGTTTTTAAAAATATATTACTCAATGGCACAAAATAGTAATATTTATTTGTTTCTATCTCCTGAAGGGAAAATCCTTTGTTATTCTGATTTAATATTTTCACCAAGATAATAATTTCCACAGAATGTAATTTATAAAAGGGAGAAAATGAAGAGAAGCAGAAGATTAATTTTGGGGAGAGCATACCTTTCTTCTGTCTTTAAGAAAAAGCTTACATTTCAATTAATTAAAAATCATTCAACAGTGTATGCTAAATACCATTCAGTGAAGTACCAAATAAGACTTATTTAGTTGCAGAATATATAATTATAGAGCAAAGATTATGTTTAATAAATTCTTTTTATTTATTTTTATTTTTTAACATTTATTCATTTTTTGAGAAACAGAGAGACAGAGTATGAGTGGGGGAGGGGTAGAGAGAAGGGGAGACAAAGAATCCGAAGCAAGCTCCAGGCTCTGAGCTGACAGCACAGAGTCCGATGTGGGGCTCAAACTCACATGAGATCATGACCTGAGCTGAAGTCGGACAATGAACTCATTCAGCCACCCAGGTGCCCCTAATAAATTCTAACCTAATTTATGTCTTTGGAACTTTTCTCTGATATCTGTGTTTGGCCAGTAGAGACAGAATCAAGGCAAAAACAGGGAGTAAAGGGTGTGGTTCCATTGCTTACAATACTTTCATTACCTAAATCAAAAAGTAATGCAGAATCGGGTATTATGCTCAGACTGAAAGCTGCCTAGGGAATTTTACTGACTCCTCGTGAGCCTCAGATCCTGAATCCCTCCAACTCAAAGAGTTACTTACATCACAGTGTTACTATTGCCATTTTTGGCTAGATAATTCTTTCTTTAGGGGGAGGGGCCTGTACTCTTAGCAGACTGAATAGCATCCCTAGCCTTTACCCACTAGATGCCAGTAGCAACCACTCTCCCCTCTCTTCCATCCACAAATATCCCCTGGGGAACACTGATCCGAGAACCATCAGTGGGAGATGTTAAAGGGGTATGTAAGTGGATACGGTGGTGCATGGTCAAAACATCCCTTCAGGACCAAGAGTTTTTTTATCCACTGGGAATATTAACTGCTAATGTCTCATAGTTGAATTCCTCTTTAGGACCTGGCCAGGTCAAGATGGTATCCTACCCAAGAGTATGTCTTTTCCCAAGACTAATCCATGTCAGGTAACTGCTTGACAGGGAAAGAACAAAGCCCCCCGGCCCCCCCCCCGCTTTTCTTTCTATAGGACAACTATGAAGGGCCATTACAGCTCCAAAGTTCCTCAAAGAATTATCTAAGGCCTTTATAAATGCATTGTAGTTCAACTTTTCCCTCTGCCCAATACAGTGTTCTTTTCCTTATAGGTACTATTCTCCAGAGCATTCCCCAATACTCCTCCCAAACCCCAAAATCTGCTTTAGAATTGTTTACTAGGAAATCCAACCCAAACAGGATAAGAAAATAGTAAGTCCATTCTACTTGATGATATACATGGTACTTATGTTTTACGTGGAATTGGGTCATTTGGTGGGTGAGGATAGAAAGATATAAAATGAATAGAAGTGAAAGTTGATAAAAGTTGAAACATTCTGTAATTACAAATCCAAACTAAGATATTAGTGGTACTGGAGAGACAATTTATAATAACAACAGTCAATAATTTCTGGGTACAAAGTGCCATGACCGATTATTCTAGGTGCCTTACATATATTATCTGTGTAATCCTCTGAACTACAGCCTACAGGGGGAACTATAACTCACGTTTTACAGATGAGGAAACTCAGGCTCAGACAATTAAGTCCTTTGTCTGAGGTCACATAGCGAGTAAGTGGTGGAGCTAAAAATCAATTTGTGGTCCATCCAACCTCAGAGCTTATGTGCTCTACCTGGATTATGGCCACAGCCTCCTAAAAGGGCTCCCACATCTATTTTTATCTTCCTTTAAATAATTCTTTGTATTGTTACTAAAGAGATGTTTCTAAACAATGATTGACCATGGCTTCTCCCAACTGAGGACTTTCTCCTTTATCTTCTTGATTAAGTTCAAACTACTTAGCATGGTATTTACAAGGTTTTTCTTTCATATCTGACTCTTCACTATCTCTCTGGCCTTACCTCTTGACCCTCCCCTCCCCAAATAGAGCTCTGACTGTTCCTGTACATCCTTACCAATATAGCTATAGAGATGTTTCTCTAACTATAAGGATGTTTTATTAATTTGCCTAACAAATAATAAGAGCTATTTACTGAGCCTGCTATATCCCGGGCCCAATTCTAGGTGCTTTACATTATGCAAACGTTATTTCACTTACTCCTCCCAGTAACCTTATGAAATAGTTACTATTATTCTCATTTTATAGTTGAGAAAGCTAAAGATCATCAAGGTTAGGTAACATCAGAACAAAATTAATGGCAGAGCTGGGATATAAACTTAAATCTGACTCTTGTACTTTATTTATTTTATTTTTTAATGTTTTTTATTTATTTTTGAGACACAGCATGAACAAGGGAGTGTCAGTGAGAGAGGGAGACACAGGATTTGAAGACAGGCTCTAGGCTCTGAGCTGTCAGCATAGAGCCCGACGCGGGGCTCGAACCCAAAACCCGTGAGATCATGACCTGAGCGGAAGCCGGATGCCCAACCGACTGAGCCACCCAGGTACCCCTGACTCTTGGACTTTAAACTAAAGGGATTTAATATTTATCAAATTTACTTCTCCATCTTCTTCAGTCCATGAACACCTATAATGCACAGATGTATACAGAAGCATTATAATGTTACAGATAGCTGTTATTTAGAAAACGTTTTAAAACTTGCATACCTACCTGCATGAGATCTTGAAGACTCTCAACAAAAGAAATCTCTGCTTCTACCATATAAAACTCTGCCAGGTGTCTCCGGCTCTGAGAATTCTCTGCTCGGAATGTTGGACCAAAGGTGAACACTTGAGTAAAAGCTCTGCAATTCAAGATTAAAAGTATAAAAATAGGATTCACATTATTAATTTTAAGTATTTAAAACACTCAGTGTCCTCTTACATATAAAAGGTTTTGTGCCTTTGTCTTGTCACAAATCCACACATATTAGCTGCTATATTTCCCTAATGGGTGATAATAATAGTTTCATTAAAATGTTACAATTATAGAAACCATTTTATCCCAAAGGAATTTGCAAATGCTTTACAAACCCTATGGCTTACTAAATATAGAACCAACCACTTCTGGGTGCACTCGACTGCAGCTGCCTTAAACAGCAGGCAACTACACTTCACGGCAATCAAGAACAGAGTAAAGGAAAAATACCACAGCCCAACAAGCTTCACAGAGAATCTATATTATAACAGTTAAAACTAGAATTTCACGTGGATAAAGTATGCTAATTATTTTTTTAAAAAGTGAAAAAAGAGTATCAGATGTGTATGGTGATCTGCCTTGCTCAAGTCCTCAAGTCCTTCACAACCGCCTAAGTCTTCCAATGATCACTGAATGATCCCTGAAACTTGGAAGTGAGGACAGATTTTGAAGAACTGTCTACTTTATTCTCTGTCATTCAAGAGAATAGCTCATAGCTCAGGAATTCAAATAGTGGGGGCGGGGCAGGGGGAATCTTACTTTTCAGTTCCTGCAGAAAAGTGAACACTACACCTTCATTCTTTAACACTTAGAGTCTCCTTCCTGTGGAATCAGGGCAACAAACGGGATTAAATCGAACATATAGTTAATACTGAGTATTTGCTGAGGACTATCTAATCTTTGAATTTTAAAGTTTTGCTAGAGCAAAACAAGAGGTTTGGGGCTCCTCAGTTATTATCCTGAGCACTCTTCCTTTGACTAGCATCAGTCAAACAACATTAAGATCAGAAAACAGTGCAGAAAATAGATTACGGATATATATACACATATGTTAGGCGTTCCACCACTTGCTTTCGGCTAATATATATATGTGCACGCAAGCACACACATGCTGTTGGGCTTTTTGTTTGTTTAAGATACTCTGGGAAATGAAATAGTAAGACAATTATAGTGGAAATCAAGGTATTTATTTTCTTTCAAAAGGCTATTTTAGTTAAGGTCTTTACTAAGGCCTTGGTAAGAAATTTAGGAATTTATGTTTTGGTTCTACAGTCACCTTCCTGAGACCCTAATCAGTTAACCTCCAAGAACCTTAGTTTTTAATGGAAAAATAAACAATAAGAACTCAAAAATATTACTATGGTAACCTCTCTGCTGAAATTCAGATCCAGACGTGCCTACTAGAATGTTCCTGAAAACAGTGACCCTACTTTGGAGTCAGACACGTTACTATTGCGCCATGAGGTCATTAAACAGTGACCCTACTTTGTACAAAATGAAAACACTTGCCCTGTTCCAAAAGTAAGCAAAAACCAAAACAAAGAACAATCCTTCCTTCCCTTTTTCACTCCCCAATTCTCTTAATCTCAGTTACTCCACCTCATCACCCAATCCAGCTCTCCCACTGCCCACATTTCCCATATCATACTGTTTACACCTAGGAAAACTCTCTCAAATCCAGAGACTCCCTTTATTATTATTATTTTATTTGAGAGAGAGAGTGCACACGCAAGTTGGGGAGGGGGCAAAAGGGGAGACAGAGAATCCCGAGCAGGCCCATTACTCAGTGTGGAGCCTGACACGGGGCTCAAATCCATGACCTTGGGATCATGACCTGAGCTGAAATCAAGAGGTGAATGCTTAACTAACTGAGCCACACAGTCGCGCGCCCCCCACCCCATTTTTTTTTATCTTCACAGATACCGTTAGTGTAAACTCTCGTGTATTGCTTAGAGAACTACAATAACTTTTTAAAAATTAATTAATTAATTAATTTGGGAGAGGGCAAGCAAGGGAGGGGCAGAGAGAGAAAGGGAGAGAAAGAATCCCAAGCAGGCTCGCTCTGTGCTGACAGCACAGAGCCTGACTCAGGGCTCGAAATCACCAACTGTGGGATCATGACCTGAGCCGAAGCCAAGAGGTGGGACGCCTAACTGACTGAGCCACCCAGGTGCCCTGAACTACAACTTTTTAACTGGTGTCAGCCACTTGTCTTTCTTCCTCCAGCCCTAAGCTACTATGACTTCTCAAACTCATGTCTGATTATACCAGCCATAATTTAAAAATCTTCAACGATTCCCTACTGTTCAAATGATAACAATTCAAACTCCTAACTTTGACTCACTTTCTCCTGCAAAACCTTTTCTCTAATTAGGCTGCAGACACTCCCCTCTCACAGCATGCCTGGGCAAGCCTTTAGGCATTTGCAAGGCTGTTCCTTACCTCTAATGACCATCACTGGCTCCCCTCTCTCCAGATGGCAAAGTCTCATCTATCCTTCAAGACTTGGCTCAAATGCCACCTTACCATACACCCCCAAAATTTACTGTTCAGTCTTTTATATGACTATGATATTTTGTTCATATATTATATACAATATATCACTTTGAAATGCAATTACATATGTGTCTTTCTCTCCCAATAAGCTATAAAATTTTCCAGAGCAGGAATCATGTTTTATTCATATTTACATCTCCAGTGCCTAAGATAAAACAGGTGCTCATGCTGAATGAATGAGTACTGATGATGATGACAGGTTTCCTCAGTTGTAAAGTGGAAAAGTATAGCATCCTCACAAACAGAAACATTACAAATAACGTACAGAAAAATACTTAGGTATGTTTTACTGTGTCTGTTACTTAGTACCTAAAATGTGTCAAACAATCTTGGTCCTTCCCAAATAATAAATTAAAAAATTATAAGCCCTGAGTTTGCAATCTGTGACTAGGCAATCTCTAGGTAGGCTGCCAAGAGTATAGCTACATAAATGAAGTGAGATTTCATCAGTGATCTTCCTGAAATACAAGGAAAGCCAATGAAACCGTTTTTCAAAAGAAACATAATTTGTATGAAGATACTAGTTACGAGAAAAGAGTTGTTTATAAGAAGAACTACAAGTTCTAGTCAAAAGGGCATCTGCTTCTCACATGGCAATTCTATGTAGGTTGCTCAAAGAGGAGTAGCAATAGAGATTTTTAGTTTAACAATAGTTAATAATTTTTCCTAGCAATGTAGAATAAGCCTCTCTAGTATAAAATAACAAAGAACGTCAGGGATTTTTATTTTAATTATAGTAAGAGTCAGGCTCTGACTGAGGTACCCAAGAGTTAAGTATTATTCTAATAAGGTAAGTAAAAACTGATGGCCACATGCTTCCTCTGAATTAACACAAATTTAAAATGAACTGGAAGGCATGTTACAAAACTGCCTAATTCAGCATCTAGTCTTTAAGCAGATGAACATGTAAATCATTCAGTAATGAACTTCCTATGTCAGTGCCCAGTGTTCTCTTATGAAAGTAGGGATAACAGCAGTAGTGTTGGCGACAGTGGGTGCCGTTAGAAATACTCCTTGTGGGCCAGGTACGAGCTGTAAGAACCTTAAAGTTAATTCCTTAATAGTTAACGTGATAAAATATGTATTGTTACTTCTCTTTTTCAAGCTAAGAAATGGAAGTTCGAGATTGGTTGAGGCAAGATGGTAGAGCAATAGGGAGCTCCATACTGCCCACCCGCATCTCTCAAACAAAGAAGGGCTGATGTCAAAGGACACTGAACTGCAAGAGTCTGGGACGAAAAGAGACAGAGTCCACTAAGAAGACAGCCTCACAGGTGCATGATTGTGAACTAGGGAAGACAGAATCAAGCTGAGACCCAGAGGCAAAGAAGGGAGGGAGCCCCCTTCGTGGAGAGACGAGGGGAAGAAAAAGAACAGCTGAAACTGCTCATAGAACTTTCCCTGGAGAAGAGAGAAACCTCGGCACAGGACAGAGAGGGAGCCTATTATCCCATCTCTAACCATAGGGCGTTCAGAGAAAGATCCTATCTCTAGCTGCGGCACTTTCTTTGGCCTGGGTACCCCAGTCCCAGTGGTCATCAGGAGAAACCGCTCCCCTGCTCCCCAGACTCAATCCCCAGCTAGGAAGCAGCCTGGCCTGTGGGATTACATTTTGGGTGGTATCATTAAAATGTGCAGAATAAGATCTGAAAACGAGGCGGGCCTTGGGACACAGAACATGGCCTACCTTCGCTGTGCCTGCGGCCCAGAGAGATCATACCCAAAAGAGTGATTTGCAACGCTTGGTTCGAGAAAGGGCTGGGGTGCTGCCACTTTTCTCCCCACAACCACCAAGGCAGGGCCTCAGGGAGTGGGACCCACAGTGGAGGGGAGACCTGCCTACACCAAACCACTCCTATCCACACTGGAGAGCTGCTTGTTTGTTTGTTTGTTTGTTTGTTTTTACTGGAGGGAGCCCAGGGCAAGACCAACATTGATGCATTGCTGTGATTAACTCTAGATCAATTCTTGTTATTCAGATACATTTTCCCTTATCTCATTCTTATCTCTCCCCTCTGCTGGACTGGGCACTCTGGTTATAGGTTTGCTTAACAGTCAGATTTAATCCTTTCTCTTGATGCATATTCTACACCTCCATCATTACCTTCCTTTCTTTCTCTCTCTGGATTAACCAGACTATAGTTTCTCTAGGTAACATTACCTTCATTTCTTTCTCCTCACCTCCTACCATATTCTCCTTTTTCTCTCTCTGAATTAAGCCTTTTAGTCTCTCTGACTGGTCAATATTGAATTTCTCTTTTTCCCCACTCCTGTCATTTCTCTCTTTGTATATGGTCTTCCATCAGCACTGCCTCCATCCTGCTCTTTATTTGTAGCTGGGATTTCTGGTTTTATGCTTTTAGACTGACCTTTGTTTCTGTTGTTTTGGATTTCCTTTTTCCCTTTCAGTTTGCTTGTTTGTATGTGCCTTTGCATGCTTTTGTCCCTGTTTGTCTGTTTTCCTTTTCAGGGCTATGTCAACAACAAGCCAAAGTCTACATGGTGGAGAGTCCCAAATATCACTACAAGTAGGGAAATAAAATAACCAAAAGCACAACAAGAGAGACCAAGAAAAACCATTAAAAGAACACTTCCTGAACAGACAGACCATGGACAGTCAATGAGCCTCCCCTAATATAGCAGAATTTGTAGGTGCAGAGCACAACACAAGCTTTTAAAATTTACAAGAGATAGAAAGCTAGCCAAAATGATGAAATGGAAGAACTCACCTCTAAAGAAATTCCAGGAAGAAACGACAGCTAAAGAATTGCTCAAAACAGATATAAGCAACATAACTGATGAAGGATTTAGAACAACAGTCATAAAATTAATTGCTGGGCTTGAAAAAGGCATGGAAGACAGCAGAGAAACCGCTGCTACAAAGATTATGGACCTTAAAAATCATGGTGATGAATTAAGAAATGCTATAAAGGAAGTGCATAATAAAATGGAGGCAGTCACTGCATGGATTGAAGAGGCAGAGAGGAGAATAGGTGAATTAGAGGAGACAATTATAGAAAAAGAGGAAGCCGAGAAAAAGAGAGGTAATTGATCCAGGAGCACGAAAGGAGAATTCGAGAACCAAGTGATCAATCAAATGGAACAATATCTGTATCATAGAATTCCTGAAGAAGAAGAGAGAGAAAAAGGGGCTGAAGGGGTACTTGAACAAATTATAGCTGAGAATTTCTCCAATCTGGGGAAAAGAAACCAGACACTAAAATCCAAGAGGCACAGAGAACTCCCCTCAGACGTAACTTGAATCGATATTTGACATGACATATCATAGTGAAACTGCCAAAATATAAGGATAAAGAGAGAATTTTGAAAGCAGCTAGGGATAAAAGAGCCCTAACATACAAAGGGAGACCTATCAGAGTAGTTGCAGACCTATCCTGAAACTTGGCAGGCCAGAAAGAAATGGCAGGAAATCTTCAATGTGATGAACAGAAAAAATATGCAGCCAAGAATCCTCTATCCACTAAGCCTGTTATTCACAATAGAAGGAGAGATAAAGGTTTTCCCAAACAAAAAATGGAAACAATTCATCACCTCTAAACCAACCCTACAAGAAATCCTAAGAGGGACTCTATGAGGGACATGTTGCAAGGAACACAAGGTACTAGCGACACCACTACAAGCATGAATCCTACAGAGAACACAATGACTCTAACCCCATATTTTTCAATAATAACACTGAATGTAAATGGAATAAACGCTCCAATCAAAAGACAGAGAGTATCAGAATACATAAGAAAACAAAATCCATCTATTTGTTATCTATAAGATACTCATTTTAGACCTGAGGACACTTTCAGATTGAAAGTAAGGGGATGGAGAAATATCTATTATGCTACTGAAACTCAAAAGAAAGCTAGAGTAGCCATACTTATATGGGACAAACTGGACTTTAAAGTTAAGGCAGTAACAAGAGATGTGAAAAGCATTATATAACAATTCCAGGGTCCATCCATCAGGAAGAGGTAACAATTATAAATGTCTATGCACCAAATTCAAGAGCATCCTAAATACAATAAAATAAAACAATCACAAACAGAAACAATCTTATTGATCAGAATATGCTAATAGCAGGGGACTTTAATACTCCATATTTACATACACAATACTCTGTACTTACAGCAATGGATAGATCAAACAGGCAGAAAATCACTAAAGAAACAATGAACCTGAACAATACATTGGACCAGATGGACTTGACAGATATATTTAGAACTCTACATACTGAGGCTATGGAATTCACTTTCTTCTCAAGTGCGCATGGCACATTCTCCAAGGTAGATCACATACTGGGTCATAAAGTAGCCCTCAATAAATATAAGAGAATTGAGATCATACCACGCACACTTTCAGATCACAATGCTATGAAACTTGAAATCAATCACAGGAAAATGTCTAGAAAACCTCCAAAAACATGGAGGTTAAAGATTACCCTTCTAAAGAAAGAATGGGCCAATCAGGCAGTTAGAGAAGAAATTATAAAATATATGGAAACAAATGAAAATGAAAATACAACAATCCAAACTCTACGGGATGCAGAAAAGGCCTAAGGGGAAAGTACACTGTACTCCAGGCCTATTTCAAGAAACTAGAAAAAGCACAAATACAAAATCTAACAGCACACCTAACAGAACTAGAAGCAGAGCAGCAAGAGTACCCCAAACCCAGCAAAGAAGAGAAATAATAAAGATCAGGGCAGAAATAAACAATATAGAATCCAAAAAAACAATTGAACAGATCAATGAAACCAAGAGTTGGTTTTTTGAAAAAATAAACAAAATTGATAAATCTCTAGCCAGGCTTCTCAAAAGGAAAAGAGAGAGTACCCAAAAGTCAATATCATGAATGAAAATGGATTTATTACAACCAATGCCTCAGAAATACAAGCAATTATCAGGGAATATTATGAAAAATTATATGCCAACAAACTGGACAACCTAGAAGAAATGGACAAATTCTTAAACACACACACTACCAAAATTCAAACGGGAAGAGAGAGAAAATCTGAACAGACCCATAGTTAGTAAAGAAATTGAATCAGTTATCAAAAATCTCCCAACAACTAAGAGCCCTGGGCCAGATAGCTGCCCTGGGGAATTCTACCAGACATTTAAAGCATAGTTAATACCCATTCTTCTCGAGCTATTCCAAAAACAGAAATGGAAGGAAAACTTCTGGACTCATTCTACAAAGCCAACATCACTTTGATTCCCCAACCAGACTGAGACCTAGCAAAAAAAGAGAACTACAGGCCAATATCCTTGATGAATACAAATGCAAAAGTCCTCAACAAGACACTTGCAAATCGAATTCAACAGCATATAAAAAGAATTATCCACTATGATCAAGTGGGATTCATTCCTGGGTTACAGGGCTGGTTCAATAATCACAAATCAATCAATGTGATATATCACATTAACAAAAGAAAAGAACCATATGAACCTGTTGATAGATACAGAAAATGCATTTGACAAAATACAGCATCCTTTTTAATAAAGACTCTCAAGAAAGTCAGGATAGAAGGAACTTACTTAAGCATCATAAAAGCCATTTATGAGAAGCCCACAGCTAATATCATCCTCAATTTGTTAAAACAGAGCTGACCCCCTGAGATCAGGAACACGACAGGGATGTCCACTCTCACCACTGTTGTTTAACATAGTGCTGGAAGTCCTAGCATCAGCAATCAGACAACAAAAGAAAATAAAAGGCATCAGAACTGGCAAAGATGAAGTCAAACTTTCACTTTTTGCAGATGACATGATATTCTACATGGAAAACCCAACAGACTCCACCAGAAGCCTACTAGAACTGATCCATGAATTCAGCAAAGTCACAGGTTACAAAATTGATGTACAGAAATCGGTTGCATTTTTATACCCCAAAAATGAAGAAACAGAGAAATCAAGAAACTGATCCCATTTGCAACTGCATGAAAAACCATAAAATACCTAGGAATAAACCTAACCAAAGATGTAAAAGATCTATATGATGAGAACTATAGAAAACTTACGAAGGAAATTGAAGAAGACACAAAGAAATGGAGAAACATTCCATGCTCACGAACCGGAAGAATAAACATTGTTAAAATATCATTACTACCCAAAGCAATCTACACATTCAATGCAATACCAACCAAAATTGCACCAGCGTTCTTCTCAAAGCTAGAACAAATCATCCTAAAATTTGTATGGAACTACAAAAAACCCTGAATAGCCAATGTAATATTGAAGAAGAACAACAGAACAAGAGCCATCACAATCCCAGATTTAGCCTCTACTACAAAGCTGTAATCATCAAGACAGTATGGTATTGGCACAAAAACAGATACACAGACCAACGGACTAGAATAGAGAACTAATAATCGGACCCAGAAATGTATGGCCAATTAATCTTTGACAAAGCAGGAAAGAATATCCAATGGAAAAAGGACAGCTTCTGTAACAGATGGTGCTGGGAGAACTGGACAGCAACATGCAAAAGAATGAAACTAGAGCGCTTTCTTACACCATACACAAAAATAAACTCAAAATGGATGAAGGACCTGAATGTGAGACAGGAAACTATCAAAACCCTAGAGGAGAAAGCAGGAAACAACCTCCCTGACCTTAGCCGCAGCAATTTCCTACTGGACACATCCCCAAAGGCAAAGGAATCAAGAGCAAAAATGAACTATTGGGACCTCATCAAGACAAAAATTTCTGCATGGTAAAGGAAACAATCAAGAAAACTAATAGGCAACCAACAGAATGGGAAAAGATAGTTGCAAATTACATATTGGATAAAGGGCTAGTATCCAAAATAAGGAACTCACCAAACCCCATACCCGAAAAGCAAATAATCCAGTGAAGAAATGGGCAGAAGACATGAACAGACACTCCTCCAAAGAGGACAGACTGCCAATAGGCACATGAAATGATGCTCGTCAGCATCAACCATCATCAGGGAAATACAAATCAAAACCACACTGAGAAACCACCTCACACCAGTCAGAGGGGCTAAAAAGAACAAATCAGAAGACAATAGATACTGGTGAGGATGTGGAAAATGGGCTCCCTCCTCCACTGTTGGTGGGAATATAAACTGGTGCAGCCACTCTGGAAAACAGTGTGGAGGTTCTTCAAAAAATTAACAATAGAACTCCCCTATGACCAAGCAATAGCACTGCTAGGAATTTACCCAAGGCATACAGAAGTGCTGATGCATAGGAGCACATGTACCCCAATGTTCATAGCAGCAATGCCAACAATAGACAAATCATGGAAGGAGCCTAAATGTCCATCACCTGATGAATGGATCAAGAAGATGTGGTATATATACAATGGATTATTACATGGCAATGAGAAAGAATGAAATCTGGCCATTTGTAGCAATGTGGATGGAACTCGAGGATGTCATGCTAAGCGAAAAAAGTCAGAAAAAGGACAGATACCATATATTTTTACTTATAAGTGGAACTGGAGAAACTTAACATAGGACCATGGGGAGAGGAAGGGAGGCAAATCATGAGACTCTTGAATACTGAGAACAAACTGAGGGCTGATCTGGAAGGCGAGAGGGGAAGAGGGCTGATGGTCATGGAGGAGGGCACTTATTGGGATGGGCACTGGGTGTTATATGGAAACCAACTTGACAATAAACTATAAAATAAAAAAAAGAAAAGAAATGGAAGTTCAGAGGGTTAAGAAGCTTTCCCTAAAGTCACAAAGTCACAGCCTATTAAGTGGCACAGACCAGATTCAAATCCAGATCTGACCCTAGTGGTCACAGCCTTTATTATGATATGAAAATACTGATGCTCATAACTGAACACTGACAAACCCAGAGAATTACAAAGGAAACTTTATAATGGACCTCCCCCCACACTCTTCTCAAAGGTATTAGGGTAAATAGTTTGATATATTTACTGACCTTATAAATAGCTTATTTGTTTTATATGTTAAAGTTATAGCTCACTAGGGTATGCTGCCTTCATGTAAGAAGAATGATAAATTTTCATCAATATTTCATAACATTTAGCAAGTCATTTAGCCTTTCTGGTCTTCAAATTCTTACATGAGTGGGAGACAGGAGCAGCCTGGCATTAATCTCTAGTGTCTTTTACCACAATTTTGTTTCTAGGTCCATGTGAAATCATTCTTATTTTAATTTATGCTGACTTCTTCTTCTTTTCTGTCTTCCACAGACATGAAAGCCATTTGCAGCAAGGCTTGGACTAACCAACATTTAAAATAAGATCTAAGAACAAGGCCATTTCTGAAAAAAGATACAAAACCAGGTGAAAGGCCAGTACTGCTGTGAGAAGAAACCAGCAGAAAAAGAAAACACTCAGCACTAAAAAGCATTCTTGTGCCAAATTATGGAGAGAGGCAAGCTATATAAGGAAAGTCCATGAGCTTGGACTTGATGTTTAAGATAACAAAAGTATAGTCAATACACATCAACCAAGTTAAATACAAAAATGGCTTTTTAAAAATAAAAAACAAAGTTACCAAAAAAAGGTCCTACAATAGCCATAAATTGGTAGATGGTGTACTATAAAATGGTCACAGATTGCTTGGCCATTTATTCTTTGTGGTCCTGGAACTTAAGGGCTAATCTTTATAATTTGAAAGAAAAGAGGAATTACTGTTCTTTAGCTGGGGAAGAACTTATTTAGCATAGAATGGGTCATCACCTTTCCCTAAGTCCCCCAATCCCAACCTCCTATCACTTATCTGTGGTCAGTCCAGGAAACATCCATTAAACTCAAGTGAACTCACAGCTTTCACCTAGCTTTTAATACAGTCTTTGTCAAATGGTATTCCCATCTTTCAGAAAGTAATCATCTGTTTTACTACTACCACTTTGAATCCACTGGATTATCAATACTATGACATGTTTGTCATTCATTATTTCCAGAGAGTGGACCCCAGGCATCTACTTTTCAGCTTTCCCCTCTTCCTCTGACCATTCTATGAGACACTTGGTGAAGGATGTAAGATATAGCTCTCACCATTTCAACAATTGGTCTCAAGATGCCTTAGAGAGGATGCACTCTCAAATCTAAAAATTATTCTCTGGAATGTTTAGAAATAAAACATTTCTTTAAAAAATTGTCTTTAATGTGTCCTACCTACATAGGTGATTTAGTACGGAGTTGAGGCCCAATCAAAATTTAATCTTAAATGTATAATGAGATTCAAAGATCAACAGAGTCTGACAACAATCCTGGAGGGCTGGCTACTCTTCTCCCAGGAGATAACATCCATGTTATGGAACATCAAGCACACAGGGCTAAGGTAGGAACAAGCCTGACATGTTTAAAGAACAGAAGTAGGCCAGCAGCAAGAAGACTGGTAAGAGGCCAAAGAAGTGGGAAGGGATCACATAGGGCCTTTCTTGAAAGCCATGGTAATAAGGAGAGTCTGAATTTTATTTGATTCTCCTTGGAAGATTCTCTCCTCTTGAAACACTGAAATGAAAACATTTAACACTGTATTCTCCTAGTTTTCCTATTTATTTGATGTCCATCTTTGTCTCCTATATTCAACTCTAGCTATTCATTAAACACTAGAATTCTTCAACACTTAGTCACTAGGTCCTCTTCTGTTCTCACTTTATACATTCTCCTAAATGATCTCACCTCAGCCAACAAAGTTCAATCAATCACCTATCACACATTTTACCTCCTGCCCAGATTTCTTCTCTAAACTCCAGAAGTATATATCAGCTTTTCGATTGATCCTTTCACTTGTCACAAAGGGAACTCACAACTTCCCCTACCCTCATTTTGGCTTCAGTCTTCTTCCAACCTTAGGTCATTAGGCTCTTTTTAATAACACCATGTACTACTGTGTTCACCGCACCTTTTAAAATTAAAAAAAAAAAAAAAGAAATATATAGATGTGATCATTTGTTTACTGTCTGTCCATCTCCTTCATTTGTCTGCTGATTTCATTATCTTATCTATTTTTTTGGTTCATATTATCCTCGGTCTTAATCCAGTGCCCAAGAACACTAGACAATTACTACTTGTCAAATAAGCAAATAACTTGTTTTCCATAAAATATGCTGATCCCCAAAGTGAATATTTGAAACAGCACTGGGATGGGGGTGAGGCTAGAGGTGTGTTAAGAGGAAGATGGTAAACAATATAAATTACTAAGCAAAAAATTCTGCTATTTTGTAAATTAATTTTTCACAGAAGGCACTAGGAGATAACAAAATCAGTTTTTTGAAAAGTGCCTGTCCATATACAACTTTTTACTCTGTAGTCAACAAGTAAATTTTTGAAAAGAACTAGATCTCGTGAACTTTTCTAATTAACAAAGATTTTATTATTGATGAGCTGAAATATTTTGACATGAAAAACTCTCCCTAAGTCTTATTCTATGTAAACAGAGCAGCACCTGATTCTCTTGCTTCTGTGACAGTGGATACCAACAAGTTAGAACAATTATTCCATTTCATCCTTCCTGCAATGATGGGCTCTTCAGAGGACTGACTAAATAGGAGGTCTTAGAAAATAAATTTTTTTTAAAGGGGCGCAGTTTGCAGACTGTCCTAAATGATTATTTATCCTGTTTCAATAACACACTAAAATTATTTTTCCAAAAAAGCTAAAGCTAAACATTGTCAACTGCATCTATTCAGACCTAGATTATCCTTCTTATATTTCTCATATTTATTGGTCCTTATAATGAGGACCACTAAAAAGAACAAAATGCAGTATGTTCACTACATGGTATTTACATATTATTGATGTCTATAAAGATTTCGAAGGTTATCTTTCTGAGGCCTGATGCTAGAGGTAGATGAGTCATTATGGCATTGAACTACCAACAATTTCCTGGGCTCACATCCTATACAGATGACCCTCACTTTTTTGAGGTTATGGTAATGATTAAGAACATGTACCCTAAAGACTTAAACTGAAATTCTGTCTCCTCTGTTAATGAACTAGCCAAGTTAACTTCTTTGGGAATAAAGAAGTTTCTCCATGTGAAAATGGGGCTAAGAATACATATGTCATGAAGTTATTATAAAGATAAAATGAAAAGCTTAAGCTCCTATTAACTGAATGGTAAGTGCCCAACAAATAGGTAATAACTATTCTGTTTGCTTGTTTCCTTTCTTTCCAAAGGTCTAAGTTCTCATCTGGTTGGTCTCAAGACCTCTTTATACTTTCAATTCCTGAAGATCTCTTTTGTTTATGTAAGTTATGTCTAACAGTATTTACCATTAAAACTGAGAAATTTTTAAAACTGTTGATTTTAAAACAATGATAAACCCAGATAAGTCATAAAGAACGTTTTTAATAAAAATTTATAAGAGGAGTGGTACTGTTTAACATTTTTGTAAATCTCTTTCATGTCTGACTTAATAGAAGACAGCTGGATTCTCATATCTGCTTATGCATTCAATCTGTTGTGCTATCATATGTCACGAAGACTCCAGAAAACTTCAATGTACACTCATGAGAGAATGAGAATGAAAAAGGCAAATACTATCTTAGTATTACTATGAAAATAGTTTTAATCTCAGAGACCTCTCCTGAAAGGATCTCAGAAGGCCTCAGGCAATCTCCAGACCAAACTCCTGAGAATCACCATTTCAGGCAATGGTTCTCAATGAGGAGTATTAATTCTGGGTTTTATCTCTGGAGACCTTCATTCCTAAAATCAAAGAGTGTACTGGCAATGAGTATATTTTAAAAGTTCTGTAAGTAATTATTATGTGAACCCATGATTAAGAACCACTACTCTAAAAAATGTTTAGATTCTCTCCAAATTGGCCAGGAGGAGGTCAAACTTTTACTCTTTACAGATGACATGACACTCTATATGCAAAACCCAAAACATTCCACCAAAAAACTATTAGAACTGATCCATGAATTCAACAAAGTGACAGAATATAAAATCAATGGACAGAAATCAGTTGCATTCCTATACACCAACAATGAGGCAACAGAAAGAGAAATCAATGAATCGATCCCATTTACAATTGCACTGAAACCCATAAAATACCTAGGAATAAACCTAACCAAAGAGGTCAAAAATCTATATACCGAAAACTACAGAAGAAGAAATTGAGGAAGACACACAAAAAAAATGGAAAAAGATTCCATACTCCTGGACAGGAAGAACAAATATTGTTAAAATGTCAATACTACCCAGATCAATCTACATATTCAATGCAATCCCTATCAAAATAACACGTGCATGCTTCACAGAGCTAGAACAAACAATCCTAAAATTTGTATGGAACCAGAAAAGGCCTTGAATAGCCAAAGCAATCTTGAAAAAGAAAACCACAGCAGGAGGCATCACAGTCCCAGACTTCAAGCTGTATTACAAAGCTGTCATCCTCAAGGCAGTATGGTACTGGCACAAGAACAGACACTCGGATCAATGGAGGAGAATAGAGAACCCAGAAATGGACCCAGAAACGTATGGCTAACTCACCTTTGACAAAGCAGGAAAGAATATCTAATGAAATAAAGACAATCTCTTCAGCAAGTGGTGCTGGGAAAACTGGACAACAACATGCAGAAAAATGAACCTGGACCACTTTCTTTTACCACACACAAAGATAAACTCAAAGTGCATGGAAGACCTAAATGTAAGGCAGGAAGCCATCAAAATCCTCTAGGAGAAAGCAGGTAAGAACCTCTTTGACCTTGGGTGCAGCAACTTCTTAACACTTCTCTGGAGGCAAGGGAAACCAAAAATAAAAAGGAACTATTGGGACCTCATCAAAATAAAAAGCTTTTGCACAGCAAAGGAAACAATCGGCAAAACTAAAAGACAACCGACAGAATGGGTGAAGATACTTGCAAACAGCATATCAAAGCATTAGTATCCAACATTTATAAAGAACTGACCAAATTCAACACCCAAAAAACAAAGAATTCAATGAAGAAATGGACAAAAGACATGAATAGACACTCTTCCTAAGAAGACATCCAGATAGATTACTAACAGACACATGAAAAAATGCTCAACATCACTCATCATCAGGGAAATACAAATCAAAACCACAATGAGCTACCAACCTCACACCTGTGAGAGTGCCTAACATTAACAACTCAGGCAACAACAGATGTTGGCAAGGATGTGGAGAAAGATGGCTTTTGAACTGCTGGTGGGAATGCAAAGCACTCTGGAAATGCAGCCACTCTGTTAAAAAATATGGAGGTTCCTCAAAAAATTTAAAATAAACTACACTATAACCCAGCAATTGTACTACTAGGTATTTACTCAAGGGATACAGGTGGGCTGTTTTGAAGGTGCACATGCACCCCAATTTTTACAGCAGCACAATCAACAATATCCAAAATATGGAAAGAGCACAAATGTCCATCGATGGATGAATGGACAAAGATGTGGTGTGTGTGTGTACATATATACATATATACACATATACACACAATGGAGTATTACTCAGCAATCAAAAAGAATGAAATCTTGCCATTTACAACTATGTGGATGGAACTAGAGGGTATTATGCTAAGCGAAATTAGAGAAAGAAAAACATCATAGGACTTCACTCATATGAGGACTTTAAAATACAAAATAGATAATCATAAGAGAAGGGAAGCAAAAATAATATAAAAACAGGGAGGGGGACAAAAACCTAAGAGAGACTTTTTTTCTTATGTCTTTTATTTTTGAGAGACAGAGAGAGACAGCGTGAGCAGGGGCGGGTCAGAGAGAGAGGGAGACACAGAATCTGAAGCAAGCTCCAGGCTCTGAGCTAGCTGTCAGCACAGAGCCCGACGCGGGGCTCGAACCCACGACCGTGAGATCATGACCTAAGCCGAAGCCGGCCGCTCAACCAACTGAGCCACCCAGGCCCCCCTTAAGAGACTCTTAAATATGGAGAACAAACAGAGGGTTACTGGAGGGGTTGTGGGAGGGGGTGATGGGCTAAATGGGTAAGGGGCATTAAGGAATCTACTCCTGAAATCATTGTTGTACTATATGCTAACTAATTTGGATGTAAATTAAAAAAGAGAAATTAAATAAATTTTTTTAAAAGTTAGATTCCCTAATTAATATCCTTTTTAGAAAGTCTCTTGACTAAAATTCTTAAATGAACAATAACATGTGTTGGTGAGGATGTGGAGAAACTCCTCATATACAGCTGGTAGGTATGGAAAACTGTGCAGCTGCTGTGGAAAAGCCTGGTGATCCCTCAAAAAGTTAAACACAGAATTATCATATGACCCAGCAATTCTACTTCTGAGTATATACCTCAAAAAATGAAAATAGATGTTCACACAAAACCTTGTACATGAATGTTCATAGCAGCATTATTCATAATAGCCAAAAAGTAGAAAAATCCCAAATGTATGTTAACAGACTAATGGAAGAACAAAAGGTAACATATCCATATGAGGGAATATTATTCAGCCAGAAAGAGGAATGAAGGACCAATATACCCACAATATGGATAAACTCTGGCATTATGCTGAAAGTAAAGAAGGCAGACACGAAAAGGCACATATTGTATGATTTCATTTCTGTGAAATATGCAAAACAGGCAAATATTTAGAGACAGAAAGCAGAAGAGTGAGCACCCAGGACTAGGGAGAAGGGGGACTAGGGAGTGAATGCTTCGTGCATATGCGATTTCCTGTTGAGGGGATGAAAATGTTCTGGAACTAGATGGTGGTATTGGTTGCACAATGTCACGATAGTAAACTTCTTGTTATGTATATTTTATCCCAATACAATTTTTAAACATTTATTGGAACTGTCCATGAAGTACTTCACGTTTTATTTTATCCTTGCTACCCAAAAAACACTATAGAACAGTCATTCTGTTCTTGGTGGCTGTTTCTCATTCCTCTTTAGCTGCTTGTAACTCTGAGACTGCCACCTCCTACCACTTACAGCTGCTGTTTTCTTGCACTTCCTCTACCTACAGCCCCTTCTTAGAGAAATGGGGTTGTTCATTTATAGGCACTGATGGTCAATCAGCATACCTTTTATGTTAGGTTACAAATGAATGGTAACACAACCAATAACGCTTTTTGCTTTTAAGACCCCCTTTTGTTTAGGCTCAGGGATTTACCAAAAATGACTTCTTTTTGGCATGTGTCAAGGCTGGACTTGAGTAAAAGGAAGTTTTGTTGTATATGCTTAAATGATTTACTGCAGTGGTTCTACAACTTTAACGTGCATTAGACTCCCCTGGGGCTCGTTAAAATCCAGCTCGCTGGACCCAACACTCAAGGTTTCTTACGGTAGGCCTGAGAGTTCATATTTCTACAAGTTCCCAAGTGATGCTGCTGGTCCAAGGACAATACTTTAAGGACAACTGATCTAGAGTGGTTCTCAGTCTTGGCTGCATAGAATAACGTATGGTTCTTCAAAAACAATCATGAGACCCAGTCCCACCCACAGACCAATTAAATCTGTTTTTCTGGGGTGAAGACTGAAATATGATGCATCTATATTTTTTAAAAGGCAGACATTCTTCCTCCTCCCTCCAGACATTCTAATGGACAGCTAGAGTTGAGAACCACTGATTAGACCTTCTAATTACCAATTATGCAACATAAAAGGGACAAATAACTGAAACAAAGATGTTAGTTCACAAAAGCACTATTTGCATAAGAGCTATAGACTATGAATGAAATAAGACATTTCTAATATTCTTGACCAATTCCAAATCAGAGCTTGTTCTGCGAACACAAAAGCACAAAAGGAGCATGACAGACTAGAAACAGAGGCAAGATGCTTTTAAAGGAGCACTTAGCCTACAGAAATAATGCAGATAAGTCTGTTTCTCTGCATTCATTTCTCCTTCATTCTAAAAAAGGAGGAAGAGGAGGGGGAGGGAACAGGGCAGGGGAAAGGAAAAGAGGAAGACAAAGAATAGAGAAATACCCATTTAGACCCAGCAGTTAAGTCTTTCATGTGTGTACCAAGTGACAGATACAGGGATTTCAGACTGCATAATAATGCACTAGGAAATTACTAGGAAAAAATACCCATCAGTAATAAAACAGATGATTTGTGGCATATTCATAAAAGGAATATCCCACAGTAGCAAAAATGAATAGATTATGCAACATGAATATAATGTAACAATGTGGAGGCTATTAGGAATATATTATGTGAATAAAGGAAGTCACAGAAGAATACACACAGATGATTCCATTCATATAAAATTCAAAAGCTTGTAAAACTAAAAAATGAGTTGTTTATGAACATATGTGATGACACTATGAAGAAAAAATGATAAACACAAAATTGAGGCTAGTGGCTAGTTCCCATGGGGAGGGAAGAGGAGAGTACACAGAGGAGACTGAAGAAAGATTTGGGGAGGACCAGGGTGTTGAATGTATCATTATTCTTTACACTTTCCTTACACATCTATTTAAAAAGTAATTTTGTGTCCATGCAATATTTAGCCACCAAAAAAGACAAGCTAATAAAACACAATAAAAAGTAAAATGACAAAATTATACTAAAACTAAAGGGCAGGCATTGGCATCAGAACCCAAAACACCTTACCAGGACACCACTCAGTTCTTCATGCTTCCTACCTTCCCCCTCTCTCTGTCCATTCAATTTAACTCAACAAACATTAATATACTCTGAGTACCTATATCTTCCCAGCATTATTACTATGCTAAGGGCAACAGAAACCTCCTCACAGCATGTAACATGAGTGACTTCAATGCTTTATGTTTTGGCCAAAGGCCAATTAAATCTGCACTGTTCAATATGGTGACTACTAGCTACATATGGCTATTTAAATTTACATTAATTAAAATTAAATAAAATAAATAAAAATGTAGTCCTTCAGTCAAACGGGCCACATTTCAAGTGCACAACAGCCACACACAGCAGCTTGTGGCTACTGTATTCAACAGTGCAGACACAGAACACTTCCACTGCTACAGTGAGTCCTATTGTCTAGCACCAAAGTAGACTGTTGAATTCTCAATAAACCCAGAAGTTAATCAACTGAAAAAAACCCCAAAAACCAAAAAAACCACAACAAACCATGTGCTCAGACAATGAGACATGAGGGAAGGGATCAAAGGAGGAAGAGCTGCTGGGGCCTATTCATACATGTTTTATTTTACCCACAGCTATTGATCTGCCATGTCAGGTCCCTATGGCTCTCCTCCCCTGTCTCATATCCACTGCTTTATAAAAATAATGTTCTACTTCCTGGGTGTTGGCAACCATAGCTCCCTCTTCTGATAAAATGGCTGCCTTTCTGAAAGACACAGATACACAACCTAAGAATTATTCAGTAATCCATGTTTCTGGCTTTTATTAACTTTCCATCTATGTGCATGCCTAACTCTGAGAATCAGGCTTTGACAGGCTATTAAATCATCCCTGGCCAACTAGAAGCCATTGTATTCATCATCTTCTAAAGATAAGGATGAACAAACTAGGCTCCAATGACTGTGGCTCCCTGAGAAGGAACATTCAAAACAGATACATGACGCAATGAATAGTTCTTCCATCTTTTGATTTGTTTTCACTTATAAATATGTCGCTAAATGCCAAAAAGAAACAATGCGTGCTAAATAATACTAAAAACAAATGCTTTTAATTATGAGGATTATGGTATGGTCTACACAAAAGGTAGAGAGACTTTGGATTGAACAATTTTAGCAGTTATCTTCAAATTCTCATGTCACACGCAATTCTCAATAGCTATATATGAAATACCAGTATTATCATATCTAACACATATTTTGGCTACAAGGGGCATGCTTGTAAATTTTGAGACTTCTTTATACAGTAGTCCCTAAAGTGCAGTCTACCCAGACTTCAAATGTTCTCACTGAATCTTACACTATACTGCTCCAAAGCAGAATCAGGAGAAAGCACAGAATAATTACCCAGTTGAAGAAACTAAATAAAAGTCACTAAAAGATGTTCCAGAAACAAAAACATTTAGGTTTTATCTTTATCTTCCAACCTCCATCAAGATTCACACACTAAATTTGCCTCTTAAATGTGAAATATGGCTAGATCAGGTTTTGCATATTCTCCAAATTGTAAAGATTTATGTGACAATGTATATTTATCTCTCCTATGCACCTGTTTCAAGTGGCAAAACATGGGTTTTAATTTTTCAGTGCAAGGGTATATGATAGGAGATAAAGTGGGGAATGACATCAAGAGAAATAAATACGATTATCAACTAACATATGTGAGTGAGCTTATTGGTTACCAATTTCTACTGGTGAGAGAGAAGCAAAAACCATGGCTGGTTGAGTTTCTTATTACCAATTTCTTCTAGAGAAGCAAAAATGAAGTTTCCTTTTATTTTATAAAAAAGGAAGCAAATCTGTCTTACTGAAGCAAAATACACACAAGTGGTTTCTATAATGCATGTGGTTTATAGGTGATTTAAAAAAATGTTTAGCAACACTCAAGTTTTTAAATTCACACAAAACAAATTCATACCAACAATATGGGAAGGTAAAATGAAATTTTGTTAAATGAAATAATGTTATGTTAAAATATCTAAATAGATCAAATGTGATACTATTCCAAGTTTGTTAATGTATTGTCTGATGGAATTTTTTTAAATTTTTAAGTAGAAAGATTGGTGAAATAAGTCAAAAGTACAGAAGTAATTAAAGTCTACAGGTCACAGCAGCCAAGAAGAAACAGATTCAGCAGTCTAGGGCCTATCTGTCCTTATCTTAAAACCATCATTATCCACCATGAAGGCATATTCACTTATTTCTTCATTAAACAAACACTTATCAGACTACAAACCACTATACAAAGTATAGAACTAAATCAGGCATGGCCTTTGCCTTCAAGGCTTATATAGACTAGCAGGGGAAATCACAGACCTAAATGTACAAGCTATGATGACAAAATTCCTAAGGAAAAAAAATAGGAGAAAATCTTTGTAGCCTTTTGAATAAGATATGAAAATCAAGAATCAAATAAGAAAAAAGTGAGAGTATATATCAACAAAATAAAACAAACTTTGATCTTCAAAACGTACTGTAAAAAGATGGAAATAGCAAGGCACACATGGAGAAAAGTATCTACAATGCACATATATGATAAAAAAGTAATATCCCAAACATACAAATAACTCTTATAACTAAATAATAAAAAGACAAAGAACCTAACAAAAAGGTGCAAAGGAACTGAAAAGACAGTTCACAAGAGGAGATACATATATGGCCAATAAACACATGAGAATAATAATTTCAACAATATTAGTCATCACAGAAATGCAAATTAAAACTGTAATGAGATATATACTTATTAAAATGACCAAAAACTACTGACAACATCAATTTTTGTCAAGCACATGGAGTAAACAGAACTCTCATCTTTTGTTGGTGGGCAAATGAAATAACACAAGTACTTTGAAAACCTGCTTGGCAGTTTCTTATAAAATTAATCACACATTTACCATACAACCCAGCAATACCTAGGTATTTACCCAAAAGAAATGAAACATATGCAAACAAAGACTTGTGCATAAATTTTTATACAGTTTCGTTGATAATATCCCCAAACTGGAAACTAAGGCCCATCAAAAAATAAATGAATTAACAAAACTGTAATATTCATGCAATGGAATAATACTTAGCAATAAAAAAGAACTACTGGATGAATCTCAAAAACATTATGTTGAGTGAAAGAAGTCAGATACAAAAAAGTAAATACTGTGTGATACCATTTATATAAACCTAAACAAAATATTATATAAATACTATTTATATGAAATTCTAGGAAAGAAAAAATTCTATAGTTTTTTAAAAATGTTTATTTTTGAGCGACAGAGAGACAGTATGTGAGTGGGGGAGGGGTAGAGAGCAAGGGACACAGAATCTGAAACAGGTTCCAGGCTCCCAGCTGTCAGCACAGAGTACAATGCAGGGCTCAAACTTAAGAGCCCTGAGATCATGACTTGAGCTAAAGTCGGATGCTTTACGGACTGAGCCACCCACAGGCCCCATAGAAAAGGAAAATTCTAATCTGTCACTAGAGAAGGTAGATCAATGGTTGCTTAGGGCCTGGGGCCAGAAAGGGAGACTGCCTGCAAAGGGAAATAGGGGATTTTTCTTTTTGGTGATAGAGACATTTTTTATTTTTCTTACAGTAGAGGTTATAGGGCTTTATAAATTTGTCAAAACTTACTGAACTGTACATTTACAATGGGTGGTTTTTCTGTATATAAAGTATATTCAATAAAGTTGATTGAGAAACAGCAATAACAAAAAGCACTTATTCAAGCATTGGCTTAATTATTCAACTGGCCTGTTACTTTTTAAATTCTAATCACACCCCAACTACACTATAAAAGGTGAAGTGTCAGGCTCCTGGAACCACTGAAGAGCGACAGCAATCAACTTATTCAAAGAACAAAAGGATCCAGAACACAGTGATGTCTCATTGTCAACACAGATGACCACAGCTCTTACAGTAGATTACAACCTGATCTGCTCTCAGAGTTTATTTCTGATTTGGTCTTCAATTTCTGACAGGTATCTTATTTTTGTGTCCTTATCCCTTCCTTCATTTCAAGGCACTGGTGTAGTTTATCCTTCTGACCTGTCTTGTCTTGTGAGCTCTGAATTCTGGCAGACTCACTATTTGTCTCAATCTTCTGTTTTGCATAAACACCAGTGCTGCTACTCTTGTAAAACAACTTGATTACTGGCTGCCAGCTATTTTTCCTGGTTACAACACCTTGGCTTCTTTCTTTATAATCACCCTGGGCTCTCCAGCTCCCAGATGTCATGACTACCATCATCACAGCACTTACCATTTCAGTGTCAAACTGTGATAAACGCTAGGCTGTACACAGGATCTAATTCTCACAACAGCTTTACAACATGGCCATTACTATTCAACCTTACAGTTAGGAAGTGGAGGCTCAGATATTAAACTTATAAAACTAGTACATATAAAAGGAGAATTTTAATTTGGGGCACCTGGGTGGCTCAGTTTGTTAAGTGTCTGTCTTCAGCTCAGGTCATAATCTCATGGTTCTTGGGTTTAAGCCCCGCATTGGGCTCTGTGCTGACAGCTCAGAGCCTGGAGCCTGCTTCAGATTCTGTGTGGTCTTTGCCCTGCTTGTGCTCTGTCTCTCAAAAATAAATAAACATTAAAAAAGAGAAAAAACAAGTTTGTTCTTCTTTTAAAGGAAAATTCTAATTTAAATTTGACTATATAACAATTTGTTTGTTACCCCTCTGGTAAGGATAACATTATATTAGGAGATACTTCACTCTGTACCGGGACTGGCAATCCTCTGTATGTCAATTGACAAGTCTGTCCCATATTTTTAACATTCCCCTTGGTGTCCAACACAGTTACATACCATTTGGGTGAACACTAAAATGACTGCTGAATAAATGAGTACCCATAGTTATTTTTAGGAAGAAGAAAACAAGCTAGGGGGGAAAAAGGCAAAGGACACAAATTTTCTGTTCCCAGCCCAACCTAAATTCTGCAAACATATAACAAACAGATTTTTTTTTCCTTTCTCCTAGAAAGGTAATTATACCCACCAGAGCAAAATAGAATTTGGACAAGACTACACAGTAATTGTAAGCAATAATAATATCAGTTTTGCTTTTAATAGCTCCAATTATTGTCCATAATGGTCAAATTACTACAGATTAATTGATGCCCCACTATAGTAACCTGTTAGACAATGCTAACAGGCACTGCACTTTATGCAAAATGAGTTCTATTTGTATCATTCCTCAAAGGATTGACTGGTAATTGTTTTTCAGTCACACCAAAACTTGCTTATTTCAAAGGTATTCAATCCTTCAGATAGTTTGCTCAGCCAGACCTGAGATAACAGAAGCATGGGGCTGATTCTGATACACCTGAAGTGGAGAAAAGGAAAATTAGTGATTGCCTTCACAAAGGAATACAATACTAGAACAGGTCGAGAACTCCATGTTTAGACTTGCAAGGTGGTATGCAGATAACGCAGAGTTAATAATGCATGAGACAAAGGCACTAACTCACCACACAGATAATGCAGAGCCTAACGAGAAACTAAAGAAAAGTAAACCATTACCACTCAAGCTAATCAAAATGAAGTTCAAATAGTGAATTAAGCACAGGTATTTACAGGAGTCCCCTCTCTTGCTAGATGGGGTAATGCCCAATTCATGAATCATTTCATAAAGACAATTAGATATTTAAAAAAAAAAAAAAGCACAGCATTTACATTCACTCCTTCCTGAGACAATCTTAAAATAATAATAAGTTAAAAGGAAGAAAGAGGAAGGGAGTCTTTAGGTGACAAGAGATTTCAACCAAATTTTCAGAGGACAGAAACTAGTTGAGAGATGACCAATGTGTCAAAGAATGGAAACCATTACCTAGAATACAGAGTTAAGTATGCTGCGGCAGAGGGGAGGTGACCTGCACACAGAACTTTGGTGAGGCTGGAGATGGGGGAAATTCATTGAGTGAGTTTTTGTATGGAACTGTCAGCCCTCTCCCACTTGCCCTAGAATGGCTGGAAGCCAGATGAACCAGGGAACACGGAGTCTTTCTCCAGGGCAGTAGTCCTCTGTGTCATCCTCAGCAGACAGGTTTGTCATGACACAGAATGCTGGGCCCCACTCCCACGGTTGCCAGGGGCTGGGGAGAAGGGAAACGGGGGATGCCTATTAATGGGTCAGAGGTTTCTTTCTGAAGTGATGAAAATATAAAATTAGATAGTGCTGATGGCTGTGAAAGAGGACCCAGCTATGCTTTAAACTGCCTCCATTTTGACTTCAGACTATACTTTCCAACTGAAGTTCTTTCCAGTTTATCTTTTCACTCAGGCCAAAGACCTGGTGGACAAATCATTCTGTGATGGGAACCAAAACTAACCCTTGAGCAAGGAATGCCGTGACATCAACAAGCCCTCACATGACTGATCCCAAGACAGTGATCAACCTGATCTTTACTGCCCACCTACACTCACCAATCTTTGTCCCATATCTTCCTTACAGGAACATATGAACCTGTCAGTATTTTCAGCACATTAGAGACAGTCTTCCCGTATGGGCCTCACTGATATAAATTCCTGTCTTGTTTCACTATCACCTGTCTTTTTGCCTTTGGATTTTGCCATGAGTAAGAGGCCGAACCTGGTCTGTTTGGGATCTCCAAAGCCAGGTGCTCTTGCATCCCTGGGCCCTAGTTACAGTTGCACAACTTTGTAAATACAGAAAAACTACTGAGTTATACATTAAATGGTGAATTTTATGGCAAGTTAGCTGTATCTCAATAAAGTTCTTCTCTAAAAAATCCTTTACTCATCTGCACACAGGCCTCTCACCAAAGCCCAACAGATTTGAAAAAACTTTTAATCATGTCTTCCTTCTATCTTTCTTATGCTAAACTTACTCAGTTTCTTCAACCATTTCTTTAGAACATGATGTCTACATCCCTCTTATCCTGGTTGTTGCCCTAAAGTCAGATAGGATATAAAGTCACAACCTTTTCCTAAGTATTTGGAAGTAGATAAGGGAATTGGACAGAAAATCTAGGCAGTTTGATAGCTTTTCATGATTTGGCTAAATATAATTCATTCAAGGATAGTGTATTATACAAGACATAAAAGTACCAAAAGATATTCCACAACCAAATACAGACAACATGTACTGGGGTAACTAAAAGACTGTACACCATAAAATGCTCTAAAGTTGTATTAACTAGATTTCTGTTATTCCAAGAACAGAAAAGCAATAGAATCCAAACTAAATACAACAGCCAGTGGTCATTAAATATAAATAACATTCTAAAATGCACTCTCATGTAATCATTCCACTGATAAGGTTACTTCTAAATTCAATTCAACCTAGACAAGGTTGAAATTCCCTTGCCATATGCTGTTTTTGCCTCAGGCTAGTCCTTTGTATTAACAGCTACCATGCTATGAGGTTTTATTTAATACCTATCTTGCTCATTCAATTGTATGGGGTCATAAAGGTTGGGATCATACCTGTTCATGTTCATCTTTGTATCCCAGCATCTAACCTAGTGTTTGGTACACAGCTGACTCACAACAAATGTTCAATCAAGCTGAGATTGATTTTTGAGCTCTGAATCAGGCAAATGATAGTAAAGAAACTATGAAGACAAAGAGGAACAGGATACAGTTTGAGGAATTCATGGGCTAACTGCAAGATAAGCATATAAACAGGTAATTTCAAGTTTTTTTATAAATAGAATTCATATAAATCCTTTCCAACAGGTATTAAAGTCTTTACTCTGTATTAACAAAGTTACTAAATTAAATAGTCCCTAAATCCAAAAGCTTAGAGTCTACGCTAAAGAGAAAAAACGTGATTTCACTGTTATAAAACAGAAAGAATAAAACAACATGGGTGTATAAAAGAAGCACACTTAAATAGGATGTGGGGGTGGGAGTTGGGGATCTTGGAGAGACATTTTTTAAGTAAAAAAATTATTTAATGTTTGTTTATTTTTGAGAGAGAGAGAGCAAGTGGGGGTGGTACAGAGAGACAGGGAGACAGAATCTGAAGCAGACTCCATACTACAAGCTGACAGCACAGAGCCCAACATGAGGCTCAAACCCGTGAACCTTGAGATCATGATCTGAGCTAAACTTGGATGCTTAACTGACTGAGCCACCCAAGCATCCCTGGGAGAGATCATTTTTAAGCTGAATTTAGATTGATAGGCAGGAGTTAGCTAGACAAAAGGCATGGGGAAAGGACATTCCAGGTAGAAAAACAACAAAGGCAAAGAAACACCTGTATATTAAACAGGATGTGATTAGAAATTTATAGGCAGCTTAAAACATCTGAAGCAAAAGGAAGTAGACACAAATTACTGAAAAGATGTAATGGCTGTTGAAAAAGAAAAATTGGGGATGGTATTCACACAGTTGCTTTGACAAACTGGAAAGATGGTAGTGTCATTTCCTGATTTATGGAATTCAGAAGGGAAAAACAGACTGAGGGAATAAGATGATGGATCTAGTTTTGAACATGTTGAGGTGGTTAAACAGCAGCCAAATGGAGAAGCCAACGGGCATTTCACAGGTGGGAACCATGCAGAGATTCCACCTTGGGATCAGGAATTTCACAACACCATTCTTTGACCATTACCTCATAATTGTGCAGATTTTAACCCTAGCACATCCATACTAACACCTCTTCATTGAGACCTCCAATTCTTTACGTCCACTACTTTTTCCATCATCATCTCCTACCCCTATCTCCTCACTCCTCCTTGATCATGACCTTCCATACTGATCTACTTCTATCAATCTCATTTGGCAATACCCAACCCCCGGTTAGTCCAAATATTCACAATCCCTGTACTGCACCCAAACTAAATATTCCTATGAAAAATGAAAAGGCTCTGCACTTGCTGCTCAGTTTGCCTGAAAAACTCATCCCCTACTAGCTATATTGTACAAATGAAGAAATTGGTAAGGTGATAATGATATTCCTGAGTCTTTTATACCAAAGATCTGCTAATTCATATTCCTAGCAAAATAGTTATTTTTTTTAAGCTTATTAATTTATTTTTGAGAGTGAAAGAGCATGCAAGCAGAGTAGAGGGGCAGAGAGAAAGGAAGAGAGAGACTCCCAAGCAGGCTCTGCACTGTCAGACCCTGACATGGGGCTCGATCTCACAGTGAGATCATGATCTGAGCCAAAATGAAGAGGTGGATGCTTAACCGACTGAGCCATCCAGGCACCCCCAAATACTTAATTTTAGTTTTCCACTAAAAAGAAATCTCTTTGTTTCAAGGTCCCATTATCATATCAAGAGAATAGCATAAAGAACTATCATTATTCACACATATTCAGGAAATTAGGTAATTAAAGATCTCAAAGTTTCATGGTTATTATCTTTTCCATGAAATAGAGTAAAAAAAAGTGATTAACACATATTTAACTCTGTTGTAGGCTTGATTTTATAGTAGAAACTATACAAATTTAGAAGAATGAGAATTCAATTTACCAACACTTACTAAATATCTACTATTTTTAGTAAAATATTTACAATGTTTATAGTCTAAGATAGACATGAAAAGAACTACAAACTGGCTAAACATTAAGAGGAACTTTCTTCCTTCAGTATATGAGATAGGTGAGTACTGTAAGAAAAAAGAAAAAGAAAAAATAATTTCTTTTGAGAAAAACAGGGAAGGAATCAGGAGAAAGTTTTCTTTCAGTTGAGCTGTGGAGAAATGAGATATGGAAAAAACAGTCTACTGCTATAGAGAGGGGCATTAGAAACAGATATGTACAAAAACACACAGCATGCATAAAATAGCCATAATCAAAAAACTCTTGAAAATCAAAGGAATATAAATTAACAAAGTTCAGATAAGCATCTAGGCAGCAAGTGGATGAGGAATGAGAAAGTTATATGGGATACAAAGACAGCTTCACACTCAATTATAAAGGATATCTCAGTCCAACTCAGGTTCACATGCTGACATCCTTACCACAGCCACTTAACAGGATGAATACATCCTGGGTATGAATGTTTCATGTCTTGTGAGCTCAGCATGTGAACTGATGAGAGGACCCAAGGGAGTGAGTTCAAGATTGCTCATCCCAATCACAAAGCAAACAATTAATCAAACTAGAATAAAATCAACTTGAAGCATAAGCTGATTCTTCCTTGCCTCCACAATGGAAACAGCTGATTTGTTCTCATTAAAAATGTAATAAATACTAGTTTTCTTGGATCTGAATAAAAGATATCCTTAAAGAATAAAATAAAAATTAGCAGAGATGGCCATTGTTTGTTAGTTGAATACTGATGTATATTTTCCATACATATATGTGCATACACACTATAAAAACCTGGAATCACATTCTACTTCCTGTTTCATAACCATTTTTTCTCCTTTTAACAACATGTTGTAAAGCTTTATCATCACTTTTAAAAGCTGTACAGTAACCCATTGTTTGGATGATTCATAATTAACTTTATCCTCGGTTTATCGCCAGGGTCCATATACCCAGTTTTAATTTTTAAGTTTCTTTGTTGAGCAATTTGTTGTTGTTTTGAAAGAGAAAGAATTTTTAAGGAAAATTTTAATTCCAGCAGAGTTAACATACAATGTTATATTAGTTTCAGGTGTACCACATCGTGATTCAATGGTTCCATCCATTCCTCAATGTTCACCAAGGTAAGTGTACTCTTAATCCCCGTCCCCTATTTCACCCACCCTCCTACCCACCTCCCCTCACGTTGTTCTCTACAGGTCGGAGTCTGTTATTGAGCAGTTTTAACTATTTCTTAAATTAATATTTCCTGATTTATCCTTTCTTAAAAGTTATATTAATTTCTTAAGGTGGTCAAACAAGTTACCACAAACTGCTAGGCTTAAAAGCATATACATTTATTCTCTCACAGTTATAAATGCTAGAAATCTGAAATTGAGGTGTTGGCAGAGCCAACTCCTTGTAAGGTTCTGGGGAGGAACTTTCTGAGTTTCTAGTGGATCTTAGCAATCCTTAGCATTGCATTCCTAAGCATCACTCCTATCTCTGCCTCTGTCTTCACATGGTCCTCTTCCCTCTGTGTCCTGCATGTCTCTGAATCCAAACTCCCTTCTTTCTTTTGAAAGATAAGAGTCAGTGAATTTAGGCCCACCCTAATCCACTATTTTAAGTTGATTATATCTGCAAAGACCTTTTTTTCCAAATCAGGCTGTATTCATAGGATTTGTCTTTTTGGGGTACTTAATTCAAGCCACTTATAGATGTCATTCAAAAGACAGAGAACTTTGTACTTTATTTGAATAGAATAAAACTAATTGAATTCTTTAATGAATCTAAGATACATACGGGGTTTAGTGACCTTATTTTCGTTATATATTTAAAACATTTTGCTATTTCATCATCCTAGAAGTCATTTCATCATTACTCATCAATTACTCCTAAGTAAGTTAAAAAAAGAGTAAAATATTGAAAACAGAAGAATGATGGGTACGTATGACACACAGTAGATAAGAGGAAGATGGAGAATGAGATAAGCCATCACCATTATATCCTCAGTTTTAGTACTGCAGTACACAGAGGACTGTGTCATCTTTCAAAAAGATATAAGAAAAGCCTGGAGATACTACTGTTAAAGTCTTTTTGTAGTTTTCAGAGAACATAGTTGAGAACTGATATATTTTATTTTTCACTCACAATGACTAAGAGAAGAAAAATGATAAAGGTGCTTCATAAATATTAAGCAAGCCATGAAATGAATGCAAAAAGACAGATAGTAACAAGCTAGTTTCTAGTTATAATAGTAAAATTGGTTGTAAAAGTGAAATCCCAGACAACAAACCTACAGATAATGATATCTTAAATGAATTTTCTCAAACCCAAGAACTGATAAGTGAACAATACATTTTTAAGGGCAAAAGGGAAACATGATATTTGTATCCAATTAATTATTCTATAGTTAGGACTCCATCATGCAATAATATGCACTGAGAACTTGAATCAAACCATTCTGCTGAAAGGATATGAGACAATATTGTTTCATCATTTGTGCACAAGAATTTACTTGATATGGTTAATAAATGAATAAAGGCTGAAGGCAAGGGTGTATACAAAGGTGTCTGGAAGAAATAATATCATGTAGAAATGAAAAAAGGTAAGTGATTTGATAATTGGAGTTTACAAATCTAGAAATAAAAATGTTTCGCAATTATGGATCAAAATAGATGGCCACCATGTCTTCAACAAAATTATGAGCTGTATCGTGAATGTATCATAGATAAGCTGCTATATAACGATCGCTACTTCAGATAGCTGTGAAATTAGGTGATTAACTAGTTGTTACTTAACCTTCTAATTTCTGTATAAGTCTAATTACATGAAATAGAAGTTGGGGTTCTGATTTTTTACTTTGCTTATCCATTTGGAGTGTCATTGTAACTACTGTATTGTAAATGATGGAAAATAATTGCATATGTTAAAAAAATAGTGTTATATTCTTAAAAAAATAAA